>NC_053393.1:456148553-456293553 GCF_905171765.1 Bufo bufo | reverse complement strand
TATCTATTATCTATTATCTATATCTATCTATCTATATATTATCTGTATCTATTATCTATCTATCTATCTATCTATCTATCTATCTATTATCTATAGTATCTATAGTATCTATCTATATCTATCTATCTCCTATCTATCTATCTATCTATCTATCTATCTATCTATCTATCTATCTATCTATCTATCTATCTATTATCTATAGTATCTATCTATCTATCTATCTATCTATCTATCTATCTATCTATCTATCTATCTATCTATTATCTATAGTATCTATCTAGCTATCTATTATCTATAGTATATATCTATCTATTATCTATTATCTATATCTATCTATCTATTATCTATATCTATCTATCTATATATTATCTGTATCTATCTATCTATCTATCTATCTATCTATCTATCTATCTATCTATCTATCTATCTATCTATCTATTATCTATAGTATCTATATCTATCTATCTATCTATCTATCTATCTATCTATCTATCTATCTATCTATCTATCTATCTATCTATCTATCTATCTATCTATCTATCTATTATCTATAGTATATCTATCTATCTATCTATCTATCTATCTATCTATCTATCTATCTATCTATCTATCTATCTATCTATCTATCTATTATCTATCTATCATATTTCATGTATTATCCATCCATCTCACTTCTTCAGTTGATCTCTCTGCCCATTTTCACAGGTCTGGTTACTTTCAGTATCTAAATAAATAGCTCCAAACCCAAGGCTTTCCCTCTCATTTCATGTAATCCTGTAAAAAGAACTAATGGAATAATAATCAAAGAAGGAAAACAGAAACTTCAGACCTATCAAGTGTTTAGAAGCTGAATGATATTCATCTGTAGGATCATGGCCAGAATGCCAATAAAATGAAATGATTTCTGGAACATATGGGAATACTTATTAAATCTACAAATATAATCCTAAGTATTGATATTAGGAGTTAAAATGAATAACAGAGTCTCATACCTGTGGATTGGGGACTCTGTCCCCATAAGGTAGAGAGGTTCACTGAAGGTGTAAAAGGTCCTGACAGTCCTGGAAGTCGGACTGCACAGGAGGCCATACTCTCTGGCCCTCCTGTGTGAATGCGTCAATATGGATTTATGTTACAAGTAGTGTCTCCCATATTTTCAAACACAGTTTTTTAAAAAAAGCTTCCAACACCTTCACCCATGGATTTGTTTAAGGCCTCATGCACACGACCGTTGTTTTATTCCGTGTCCGTTGTTCCGTTTTTCGTGATTTTCTGCGGACCCATTGACTTTCAATGGGTCCGTTGAAAACTCAGCTAATGCACCGTTTGTCATCCGCGTCCGTGATCCGTGGTTCCAGTTCGTCAAAAAAATATAACCTGTCCTATTTTTTTCACGGAAAACGGTTCGCGGACCCATTCAAGTCAATGGGACCGTGAAAAAACGCGGAGGCACACAACATTGTCATCCGCGTCCGTTTTTTCCCCTATCATTTGCATGGCAAACTTGACTTAGACTTTTTTTTACTTTCCTTCATGTCTGGTGATCCTCCAAAAATAAAGGAAGACACACAGAAACAAAAACGGAAACGGATCACGGAACAACGGAACCCCATTTTCCGGAACGGAACACAACAACGGTCGTGTGCATGAGGCCTAAGGCTAGGGCTACATGGCGACATGTGTCGCAGAAAAGTTGTGGATTGCGACATGACAATCACAAAAAAAAACACCCAAGTTGGATTTCTGCGCCACTGTCGCAGTCGCAGCATGTCACATGTGGCAGTGCGAAACCATTGACCATCATTGGTTGTACCCTTTTTGTTGCGTGACACCCCTAGCCTGTACTGCTCAACCGATCGCCTTAGTGAGGACCTTCACACTGCCTTTTATCTATACATGCCTTTGACACATATTTAGAAAAATGACAAAAGTACACTTAGACCTAATACAGCTATGGACATTGCCGCTGGAGAGCAGCTTTATTACGGACATCTGAGACAATATTTTAATAGTTTTTTTGCTACCATTTCTGTGTATGCACAGCTGAGGCTTACCTTATAGGGTTCAGAGGCAGCAGTCATGCTCATACCCTGGTGCCTGAAGGAGCCTAGGTACACCTCCGCCAAAAAAAAGACCCCTTTATTATACTAGCACCTAGGACAATAGGTGAGGGCCCTGTCAGATATATTTCATTGCAGAGCACAAACATAAGTCACACCTCTAAGGGCACATGTACACGACCGTGGTTTGTGTCCGCATCCGATACGCAGTTTTACCCACTTATCTCAATGGGGCCGCAAAATGCAAAAAAGGCTATGACCGCGGACATGAGCCCTAACTCACAGATTAATAAGGGTATGGCCACATGTGATTTGCTGTGGATTTACATTGCAAGGGGTGAAATCCACAGCATAAATTGACATGCTGTGGATCAAAAAATTTATGCAATTGTTTTTTTTTTTTTCTTGGCCCAGAGTGCATTCGATTTCTTAAAATCTCGGCATATAACTTCCATATACAATCTTAAAACTCCTAACTTTCCGCTGAACAAGGCTGCCACTAGAGGGAGCAAACTGAATGTAGAGTTTCTCAAGGGAGAGGCCATAAAGCCCAGAATGCAGCGACTGCCTAGACCAGGGATGCTCAACCTGCGGCCCTCCAGCTGTTGCAAAACTCCCAGCATGCCCGGACAGCCTACAGCAGGGCATGGTGGGAGTTGTGGTTTTACCACAGCTAGTGGGCCACAGGTTGAGAATCCCTGGCCTAGACACTCCTGCTTTAAAAAAACCCCCACAAAAAAAACAAAAAAAAACAACAACAATCCATTTGGAGCCACTGGTAGTCTGTAAAAAGAAAAAAGAAAAGCGTGCACACTGGGGATTACTAATCCCGTCTAAAATGTAGATGGGGTAAACAGACAGACAGTCTAAAGAGCGGCCATATTTATCACAGAGGCTCGGGCTGGATGATACATTTAGTGCGAGGCCAGACTCCGTTATATAACATGATACCGCCCGTTGCTTAGCTTCCCGTGTGACAGAATTTTGTGCCAAAATGTTGCAAACCGTCACATGGTGCTACATTAGGCTGCGCCTATTTCTGCTGTGCCGCACCCTTTTGTTGACTGAGGCACGATGGATTTCTCTTTTTGGTGCATTTGCTTTAGGCCTCATGCACACGACCGTTGTTGTGTTCCGTTCCGCAAAATGGGGTTCCGTTGTTCCGTGATCCGTTTCCGTTTTTGTTTCCATGTGTCTTCCTTTATTTTTGGAGGATCACCAGACATGAAGGAAAGTAAAAAAAAGTCTAACTCAAGTTTGCCATGCAAATGATAAGAAAAAAAACGGACACGGACGCGCGGATGACAATCTTGTGTGCCTCCGCGTTTTTTCACGGTCCCATTGACTTGAATGGGTCCGCGAACCGTTTTCCATGAAAAAAATAGGACAGGTTATATTTTTTGGACGGACTGGAACCACGGATCACGGACGCGGACGGCAAACGGTGCATCAGCCGAGTTTTCAACGGACCCATTGAAAGTCAATGGGTCCGCAGAAAATCACGAAAAACGGAACAACGGACACGGAATAAAACAACGGTCGTGTGCATGAGGCCTTAGGCTACATGCACACGACCGTTGCGTGTTTTGCAGTCTGCAAACCGCGGATCCGCAAAACACGGATGGCGTCCGTTTGCGTTCCGCAATTTGCGGAACGGCGCGGACAGCCATTAATATAACTGCAAAGCGCGGACAAGAATAGGACAGGTTATATATTTTTTTTTGCGGGGCCACGGAACGGAGCAACGGATGCGGACAGCACACGGAGTGCTGTCCGCCTCTTATGCGGCCCCATTGAAGTGAATAGGTCCGCATCCGAGCCGCCAAAACTGCGGCTCGGATGCGGACCAAAACAACGGCCGCGTGCATGAGGCCTTATAAATATGACTACAAACGCAGCTGATATCGGTGAAACCAGTGGTTGGGCAGAGCAACGTGGCCTTTAAATGCACGTTTTAACGAGGAACGTGAGCCTAATAAAGCCGCTTTTATCTTTGATTGCGGATGGATTCTGAACTCGCTGCTGTTTCGATAGGTGCTGGCGTCTGTGTATGTTTTGCCACAAATCCCATAATCATAGTGTATTTCTTTTCTTGTCAAACCGAGAACAAACGGTTAACAAGGCAGCCATTGAAAGGCAGGGATTGAAGAGCCTTCCTTGCATTTTAAAACAGGTTCTATGGTTTCAGCGGCACACTGTGCAGTGCGGTGAATGCGCGGCGCCCCTTACTGTGCGGTTTAATTGCTCCCTCACCCAGCTGTGATATTGCTTTTAATTTCCATCGACTCCAATTACAAATTAAAACCCATCACGGAACAATGTAACTTTGCCTCTGGTCCTTAAGAGAAAATGCAGATGCCCCTGTAAACAAGAGTGATCAAAGGAGTCTAAATGGTCATTATGCACTTTACTCAACACAGTCTATAACCTAAATAGCACAATAAATTCAGACAAGATGGATCGGCGACCTACCGTCCTCCGCCAACATTTCCTAAAATGAAGGCTTTGTTTACACGTTGAGGATTTGATGAGGGTTAGTGGATTCCTCATCAGGTCTGCTACCATTCTGCATGTATTTTATACCCTTCCCGGGGCTTTTTTTCCTGCATCGGTTCAGCATTTTTTGCGGGTCGGCTGCCGACCCATCCACTTCGCTGGAGCCTCATAAGATGAGGATAGCACACTGTGGAATTTGCAAAAATATAGAACATGTCCTATTCTTGTCTGCAATATGGACAAGGATTGGAGTTTTCTGTAATGGGCCAGACGGCGTTCCGTAAAATGCAGAACGCAGCCAGTGTCCGTGTTTTGCGGATCCGCAATTTGCGGACCACAAAGCAGGCAACAGTCATGGGCAGGAGTTCGTATGGTCAAACAAAAAATGCCGCATCTGAAAGAAGGCAGAGCATGGAAAACGCGGAGACGCTGCAGATTAGCCCTAGGCAGGCTAGCCCCACTAATTTGTACTGATCCTATAGACACATCCGTGTCAGCCTAAGGCCCCTTTCACACAATCGAGTTTTCCGCGCGTGGGTGCAATGCGTGACGTGAACGCTTAGCGCCCGCACTGAATCCTGACCAATTCATTTCAATGGGTCTGTGTACATGAGCGTTGTTTTTCACGCATCAATTCTGCGTTGCGTGAAAATCGCAGCATGTTCTATATTCAGCGTTTTTAACGCAGCCCTGGCCCCATAGAAGTAAATAGGGCTGCGTGAAAAAAGCATCGCATCCGCAAGCAAGTGCGGGTGCGATGCGTTTTTCAGTGATGGTTGCTAAGAGATGTTGTTTGTAAACCTTCAGTTTTTTATCACGTGCGTGAAAAATGCATCAAAATGCATTGCACCCGCGCTGAAAAAACTGAACAACTCAATGCAATTGCAGACAAAACTGACTGAACTTGCTTGCAAAATGGTGCGAGTTTCACTGAACGCATCCGGAGCCAATCCGTCACGCTCGTGTGAAAGAGGCCTAAGGTTTCTGCCGTGGATCCTCTTGTAAACACATGGAAATTTCTATGGATTGTGCTGAGGATTTACTGCAGATTTCCCCGCTATGCATTAAATGGGTGAATGTATGCATGGTTGCTGCACCATAAGGCCTCATGCACACGGCCGTTTTCCATTTTTTTTCGCGGAGCCATTGACTTTCAATGGGTCCGTGGAAAAATCGGAAAATGCACCGTTTTGCAGCCACATCCGTGATCCGTGTTTCCTGTCCGTCAAAAAAATATGACCTGTCCTATTTTTTTGACGGACAACGGTTCACGGACCCATTCAAGTCAATGGGTCCATGAAAGAACACAGATGCACACAAGATTGGCATCCGCGTCCGTGATCCGTGGCCGTAGGTTACTTTCATACAGACGGATCCGAAGATCCATCTGCATAAAAGCTTTTTCAGAGATGAGTTTTCAGTTCGTGAAAACTCATATCTGACAGTATATTCTAACACAGAGGGGTTCCCATAGTGATTGGGGACTCTTCTAGTTAGAATATACTGCGAACTGTGTACATGACTGCCCCCTGCTGCCTGGCAGCACCCGATCTCTTACAGGGGGCTGTGATCTGCACAATTAAACCCTCAGGTGCTGCACCTGAGGGGTTAATTGTGCATATCATAGCCCCCTATAAGAGATCAGGGGCTGCCAGGCAGCAGGGGGCAGACCCCCCTCCCTCCCCAGTTTGAATATCATTGGTGGCCAGTGTGCGGCTCCCCCGCCCCCCTCCCTCCCTCTATTGTAATATCATTGGTGGCCAGTGTGCGGCCTCCCCCGGCCCCCCCTCCCTCCCTCTATTGTAATATCATTGGTGGCCAGCGTGCGGCCCCCCCCTTTATTGTATTAATATCATTGGTGGCCAGTGTGCGACCCCCCCTTTATTGTATTAATATCATTGGTGGCCAGTGTGCGGCCTCCCCTCTCCCCCCCCCCGATCATTGGTGGCAGCGGAGAGTTCCGATCAGAGTCCCAGTTTAATCGCTGGGGCTCCGATCGGTAACCATGGCAACCAGGACGCTACTGCAGGCCTGGTTGCCATGGTTACTTAGCAATATTACAATATTAGAAGCATCATACATACCTGCTGCGCTGTCTGTGACCGGCCGGGAGCTCCTCCTACTGGTAAGTGACAGATCATTAAGCAATGCGCCGCACAGACCTGTCACTTACCAGTAGGAGGAGCTCCCGGCCGGACACAGACAGCGTACGGACTTTCTACTATCCTCACCGTGGCGTCCCACGTGGGACGCCACGGTGAGGATAGTAGAAAGTCTGTACGTGAGTAATAAATCTATTTTACTATATGTGCATATATTGCCGCTTAACCGCTTCACTGCATATCTAACTAACTATTGCCACTGCAACCAAAGCCCGTTTTAACCAGAGATTTGCTGGACTAATATATTGTGCAACATAGTATATTTCCTGGATCCAATATTGGAACATTAAATTGATCTCCAGGAGCTTTTGCTACATTATTACAGAAAGACTGAGCTCTAGGAATAATCTCCACAGACTCTTTTATGATTTTTCACGGATCCGTATTATCGTAATTATATAAGCACTATTTTTTTTGATATTTATCTCACAGATCTATTAACACTATTCATTAGTATTTATTCTATTGACGTATTGTTTTGTTATTATTTGCACACTTTTGCATTACATTTAATTCTGTGGAGATATAATTGGTATTGGCCACTGCTTTAACTAATTAAGCACAGTCAATATTGTAGCCTGCATGCAGACTGGCTAAATCTCGCTTACATTATATATTACTCCTTGGCCGGATTATCAGGCCCCCACCCCCCTATTAGCTATATCAGTGGACTGATACTGGATTATATTAATATTTTATTATTTGCATTTTAATAGGGTTTTAATCTGTTCAGGATATATCACTTCATTTTATCTGTGCATGGTGACGTCTATATACTGTTACTAATAAACTAGTGTCATATTGCTAACCTTGTGGTCCAGGTATAAGAGTGGCCATCCTTTCTACATTACTATTATTTTAGATACAGTAGCTGACAAATGCTCCCTAGGCCATAAGCTGTCCCTCCCGACTTCCCTATACGCATGCACAGTTAAAGGGACTGTCCCATGAAAAATATTGTGCATTTTTCAAACCAGCACCTGGATCTGAATACTTTTGTAATTGCATATAATTCAATATATAGTATAGCCAGTGAGTGTAATCTATATGTACAGCGCCACCTGCTGTTTTCTCTGTTTCTAAATTCTCTGTCCTGCTCACTGAAATTCAGCTGGACTGGTTCTAAGTTTGTTGAGAATGGGATTGTCATGTACTATATGAAGTCTGATTTTCCTTTTGATGTTATTCATGGGAAAACCCCTTTAAGGCCTCTTTCACACTGGCGTGTTGCCGTATTGCGGACCGCATTTGCAGATCCGCAATACACGGGTGCCGTTCCGTGGGCATTTCGCATTCACTTGAATGGGTCCGCAAATCCGAAGATGCGGAATGGTGCGGAACGGAACCACGGAACGGAACCCTACGGAAGCACTACGGAGTGCTTCCGTGGGGTTTCATCCCGTACTTCCGTTCCGCAAAAAGATAGAACATGTCCTATCTTTTTGCGACCCGCTCGGCTGCCCCACGGACTGTGCTTGTGCATTGCGGCCCGCATTTTGCGGCCCGCAATACGCAAACGGGGCGTACACGCCAGTGTGAAAGAGGCCTAACTAAAAGCCACATTGCAAAAAAATCCTCAAAACACCATGGTTCAGATGAAACTAAGGCCTCTTGCACATGGCCGTTATGCGGCCGTTACGTGCATTGGGGACCACAATTTGCAGTCCCCAATGCATGGGCCCCATCCATGTGGCAGCCATGACGGATCAAGACCCATTCAACTTGAATGGGTCCGTGATCCATCCACACCGTGGACCTGCTGTCTTCGGGCCGCAATATGGGCCACGGCCGGCAACGGCTGTGTGCATGAGGCCTAAGGCTGGCGTTTCCTACGTCAATTTTACTAAGAAGCTACTAAGTTACTGTAGGTGCATCTAATTTATAAAGAGGCGTACACCTCAAAGGCACCTCATCCACCAGTTCATGCAACAAATGCAAAGCAATGGCGTAGGTTTGCACTATAATTCACAGCTGTTTTTGCCTTAAATTATAATACATGTTTGGATGTATCTCCAGTCGTCACACACATTCACTCTCACACTCTGTCAAGACAGTCTCAGACTGGAGAGATTTATCAAACTGGTGTAAAGTAGAACTGTCTTAGTTGCCCATAGCAACCAATTAAATTCTACGTTACATTTTTCACAGATTCTTTGGAAAATTAAAGTTGGAATCTGATTGGTTGCTACTGGCAATACATCTCTCCCTTAGGCCTCATGCACATGGCCGTTGTGCGGTCGTTCCGTGCATTGGGGACCACAATGCACGGGCAATATCCGTGCGGCGGCCGGGACGGATCGAGACCCATTAAACTTGAATGGGTCCGTGATCCGTCCGCACAGCAGAAAAATAGAACATGTTCTATTTTTTTGCGGTGTGGAGGCACGGATAGAAACACCATGGAAGCACTTCATGATGCGGGGAGCACACTGCCGGTGTTCGCATATTGCGGACCCGCTGTTTGCAGCCCGCAATACGACCAAGGCCGGGTAACGGTTGTGTGCATGAGGCCTTAGTATATGCAGCATCAACACTGAGCACTCACCTCCTCTGATAACTTGTTGAATGGTCTGAAGGAATCTGAGGTCTTCAGTTCTGACTTTGGCTGCCTCTTCTAGGGCTAGGGGCAGGCAGGCAACATCCAGGGCCCTATCCTCCAGTCCGGTGCTCACAGCAGGCGGCCATATGGGCAGGTGCCTGGACACTAATGGGGTCATTTATCAAACTGGTATAAAGTAGAACTGGCTTAGTTGCCCATAGCAACCAATCAGATTCCACCTTTCATATTTCACAGCTACTTTGGAAAATGAAAGGTGGAATCTGATTGGTTGCTAAGGGCAACTAAGCCAATTCTACTTTACATCAGTTTGATAAATGACCCCCTAAGTCTGAATGTGACACAGTCAGCTCCTTGATCCACCTTGGTGGCGCTGGTGTCAGTGGAGTGTTGTTTAAGGCTGTGCTTAGCACAGCAATGCAGAGAAGAGGGAGGAGAATTACTCATCTGTCTCCTCCTCTGCCTCGTTGATGTGTGCACTGGCAGTGGTGGGTGGACTTCACGTGAGCTTCAAGCCCGTCGCTGCAGCCTGCACCCCCCCCTGCGCACTATACCATTTAAACACTCCCGTAGACACCCCAGAACAGAAAATACTAAATCCCATCCATATATCTTGAATTATAATTTGCTACTGATTTGCAGTGCATCAAGTTTAAACTCATCCTTAAGGTTAAAATTAGACACAATTGATACCAGGTAAGTCTGGGTTCACATTGCCGTTTAGTTTTCCTTTCTAATGATCCGCCAGAGCAACAACAACAAAAAAATAAGTATCCTTTAGGGCACATTCAAATGATCGTATGTACTTTGTGGTCTGCAAAACGCAGATACGATAAAAATACGGACGAGATTCGTGTGATATCCATGTTGCATCTGTTTTTTTTGGGGGACCATTGTCCTCAAAATAGACTAGAATAGGACATGTTCTATCTTTTTTGCAGGACTGTGGAAAGGACATATTGCTGTGGACAGCATACAGTGTGCTGTCCGCATTTTTTGCAGCCCCATTGAAATGAATGGGTCTTCATCCAATCCACAAAAAATGCAGAACTGACATGGACTGAAAATATGGTTGTGTGAATGAGGCCTTATTTTGAGCATCCGTTTTAGTCAATTCTTCATGGAGGACTTTTTCTCCCGACAAAAACAACTGATCTCTGACGGAACTGACTAAGGCCTCTTACACACGGCCGTTGTACAGCTGTTCCATGTATTGGGGACCGCAATTTGAGGTCCCCAATGCATGGGCACCATCCGTGCTGCTGCCGCAACGCATCCAGACCCATTCAACTAGAATGGGTCCGTGATCCGTCCGCACCGCAAAAAAAATAGAACAGCCGGTGCCTGTATATGTTTGCGGACCGCAATACGGGCCACGGCTGGCAATGGCTAAAACGGATGCAAAATTAGCATAATAGATGCTCAAAATAAAGGATACTTTCACACTTGCGCTTTCCCTTTCCGCTATTGAGATCCGTCATAGGATTGTCAATGGGGACAAAACTGAACTGAACAAAACGGAGTGCACCAGAATGCATTCCATTCCATTTGGTCAGTTTTCTTGGACACAATAGAAAACGTATCCGTCCCGCTTTTGCTGGCGGATCCAGAAAAAACGCTGGTGTGAAAGTAGCCTTTCTAATTGTAAAACTTTTCTGCATCATAGTGTCACGGATGTAGTAGGGGAGAACACCAAAAGACAACAAGAAGGAAGGAGAAAGACACTAGGCCTCACCGTTAGGGAAGGAAAAGGGTCACCACCTATAAAACCCTGCTCCTGGCCCTAACTCCTATCCGTATGGGCACCTCTCGATGGTAGAGATGCCCATACACAGGAACCTAGAAAACCCTGGTGACCCTCGGATGCCCTAAAGGTAATGACAGGGCAGAGACAACACGTTCCTTCCCTGGTGAAGGAACCAGCATCTCGCTGAGGCCTAGTAAACAACCGTGTGGACGACGACGACGACAAAACACAGCAAGCGGAACACTTAACTTCTGAGGATAATGGATAAACAGGACTTCAACACGAACCACACTCCAGCTCTTCCAAAACCAAATGAAGCTATCCAGAGCAAGGAGTGATGGGTAAAGTCAGACTAAATAGGGAGAGGTAAAGGTCACATGATCCACACCTGAACAGGAGGTATGGACATACCAGCAACACACAAAGTGTGAAACCAAGAGGCAGTCAGATCACTCATGTGCAGTCAGTCTTTCAGATCTTCTACCACCTGTCACATGTGTGACACATAGACATAAAATAATTGCATGCCCATTACTGGTTCAGCAGGATGCAATGTGTGTAGTGTGGGTTAGATGTGATGTAGTAGTGACACAATGCATCCTCACATACAGTGTACAGTGATGGAGACCAGAACAAGAGAACAATCAGCTAAAGGCTTGTCACACTTCTAATACAATAGGGCTAGTCAGCCTGATCAACGATAGCCCGGGGGCAGGGCTTCAATTAATAGGCATTATCTCTTATTAATTGGACATGCCTGGGATAATGAGATCTCCGAGGCATGCAGATTGCTAAATCTACACATTCACTTATTGAATCTATTATAAGAAATATCTGCTGCACTCCTGTAGAACTTAAAGGAAGCCTGTCATGTCACTATATCATTTTTAGTTTTCATAATTACCTTAAAGAGGACTTTTCATCTGTTTAGCACTAGTCTAATTAGAGTCTTACCTTATAGGGCGACCCCCACTGATGTCATCACACTTTTTTTTATTTTTTAAGAGCGGTTGATTTCGGCGCCTTATATTCAAATTAACCGACTTGGTTATACTAGGCGGAGACTGGAGCGGTTCTCTTCTCCGTGGCTGTGAGCGCATCCAATCAGAGCGCACCGATCATAGCCAGGGAGAATGAGCTCCTCCCTGGCTATGAGCGGTGTGCTATGATTGGATGGGCTTGCAGCCACGGAGAAGAGAACCGCTCCAGTCTCCACCTAGTATAACCAAGTCAGCTAATTAGAATATAAGGCGCCGAAATCAACGGGCGAATAGCGGACGAATAGGCGGTCTTTGAAAAAAAAGTGCAGTGACATCAGTGGGGGCCGCCCTATAAGGTAAGACCCTAATTACCTAGGGTTAAACAGATGAAATGTCCTCTTTAGACCTCTTTCGCACGACCGTATGGCTTTTTCAGTGTTTTGTGGTCCGTTTTTCATGGATCAGTTGTTCCGTTTTTTGTTTCCGTTGTGTTTCCATTTCTGTTCCGTTTTTCCGTTCTGCTTTTCCGTATGGCATATACAGTATACAGTGATTACATTGAAAAATTGGGCTGGGCATAACATTTTCAATAGATGGGTCCGCAAAAACGGAACGGATACGGAAGACATATGGATGCATTTTCGTATGTGTTCCTTTTTTTGCAGGACCCATTGACTTGAATGGAGCCACAGAACGTGATTTGCGGGCAATAATAGGACATGTTCTATCTTTCAACGGAATAGAAAAACGGAAATACGGAAATGGAATGCATACGGAGTACATTTCGTTTTTTTGCGGAACCATTGAAATGAATGGTTCCGTATATGGACCGTATACGGAATGCAAAAAACAGCCCGTAAACAGAAAAATAAATGGTCGTGTGAAAGAGGCCTTAAAGCCTAGAAGCATGTGGTCTTTGATGCTTTTTTTTCCTGTGCGTTGGTTTCTGAATTAATAATCTTCATATTGCGTTCACGACATATGTAAATGATCTTTTTCAATTTAAGGGGGCTGTGGCTTGCTCCCTTCAAGTCAGTGTTGCTGTGCCCTATTCCAGCCTCCCGCTCCATGATTAATGCTGTCCCCGTGCCAACGTCATCCTGTTGTGTCTGGATCTCTCGTTTCGTTCTTGCATAAGCACACGCGGGTTCCTCCGGTGAGCTTGCGCTTGGGAGCGATGATGTCAGATGGAGAATATCTATCTATCTATATGATATTAGCTGAACTATATGCCATTGCATATAGACAAATGAATTAGTAAACCCACCTAACTTAAATTGAAACTGTGCCGTACTGACAATTTAAAGAGGACCTATCCCCTCTCCTGACATGTCTGCTTTAGTAAATAATTGTATCCTATATGAAATGACCATTCTGGAACATCTCTTCTTATGACCCTGTGTTGTGTTATTCCTCCATTATTCCTGGTTGAAGTTTATGAATGAAGGTCCAACTGAGTGCTACCTATTGGGGCGGAGTCCGTGAACAGTCTCACACTGACAGCACTGACTGGACACACACCTAACTGATAACACCCAGTTGTACCTTTATTCATAAGCCTCTAGCAGGAATAATAGAGAAATGTCACAAAATTCAGTTATAAGAATAAAATGCTGCAGAATTGTTATTACATGGAAAATGTAGTTACTAAAGCAGAGGTGAGGAGAGGGGAGAAGTCCTCTTTAAATGCTATTTTAGGGAATTTCTATAGACAAATTTGTTATCAGGGACATAAATACAATTCCTAGGGCCCCACATCAAAGTCCCCAAGCATGGGCTCTGCAATTTGTGGACAGTAAATTGAACTATACTTATGCAAACAGCAGCACAACTTTTGCTTGAGCAGCCACCAAAGGATGCATAGTAGTTACACAGTATATATGGGATCTTCTGCACTAAGCAGAACCCACCTAGAGGACCTAGACAACAGGAAGCCATCACCATTTTTATTCCTCACTAAAAGGTAACAGCGTTCAAGAGTCAAGGGTAAATACAGGATTTGTAAATAGAGATACCTGAAAATGTGTTGGTTCCCACAGTAGACATGGGAAAATGAAATCCCTTTAGTGATTTGTAGTGATGGCGGAACATCGGCCGGGACGGTTCGCGTACGCGATCAAATGATCGCAAACCGCAAGTTCGCGGCGGGCCCCATTCACCTGAAAAACCTTCAGCTCATATTTGCATCCATCAAATACTTAGTAGAAGTGTAAAAATAGTCCCACAACATGGACAGTGACATACTAAAGAGGGATCAATGACAAAAATTCCAACAAAAAATATGTATCAGGGGACATTTTTATGCGTATTAAAGGGAAATTCTCTGAAATGCGGCCAGTTGGAGCCTAGAAAAATTTTATTTTAGGCTACGGGAGTACTGGCCTTAAAAATTAGGCATTCATCTGACATAAAATAAATTCTGATTATGTGGCTCGATGTACATTATGCGGTCAATGGATAAAAATGTTACTGTAGGCCACTGGAGTACAGGCTCCAAACATTAGGCATTCACCGGACATAAAAGATCAAGTGATTATGTGGCGGGAGGTACAGTATATTACACGGTCAATGGATATCAATTTTACTGCAGACCAGTACAAATTCAGGTCAAATACATATGTTTAAAATAACTAAAAATGTAAAATTGGATTAAAAACATGGCTAACAAAATCCCACCTCTTGAAAAAATCCCTAAAGATAATAGTTGAAATTTGATAACACGTGATCGTCACTGGTGTTGAATTCCTCCGAGGCCCCAACTATTAGGCATTTACTGTACAGTAAAGAACAAGCAAGTATGTGGCTGGAGGTAGATTACATGGTCATTGGATATCAATTTTACAGCAGCAAAACCGCAAACAAATGCTGCACTACCCAAATGCACTATATAGAAAGTATATAATTGGTATATAACACCCCTGTCTCAATCAGTTTTTTTGAGGGGCAACTGGTATATCACACCAGTAGAAATTATTTGTTCCAATAGCGTTTGTCACTCTGTGTAGCTGCAGTATCACAGCAGAACCGCACACAACTGCTGCACAATACAAATGCACTATAATATACTTTCTATGTTAGAAAGTATATTAGAAGTATATCACACCTCTCAGTAAGTCACACCTATCGATAGCACACCTATACCAGTCCTTGAAAGGACTTTTGTAGCCCTATTAGCTAGCGTTTTTTGTCCCTAACAGTCTGTCCCTGCTCCACACAGCAACCTCTCCCTACACTGGCAAAAGACTGAATGCAAAATGGCGGCCAGATCAGGTTTATTTATAAGGTAGAGGGTATGTCCATGTGCTGAAACATCTCAATTGGCTATCCTGTACCACCTGATGGATGTGTCATGGGTCAAAGTTCTTCACAACGTAAAAGAATATGGCGCTGGTGGACATCGCCATATGTTCACCCGTTCGGCGAACCGTGAACTAGCAGAGTTCACTGCGAAACAACCGCCAGCAAACCGCAAGCCCAACTCTACAGATTTTATCCTAAATCTTGATTGCTTCTATCTTTAAAAGGGTTGTCCACCTTTGCTGTCTCTTTTTTTTAGACCCCACAGCATGGTCAGACCTGTGGTGGTGAGCATAACTTACCTGATCCCCATTTCTGGGTTCCAGCTCAATCACTTAACCTTGTGCACCACTAGTCATGACTTTTCGCGGGTCAAAACCCTGTTTGATGTGGGTCACATGACCAGCACAGCCAATGACTTTCCACGGTGGTGATGTGCCCCCTATATGTCACGTGACCTAGTGACGTGACGAATGGGTGACAAGTCACTGTGCAGCTAGTCATTGGCTGCGGCGATCACGTGACCCTTGTCAAACAGGGTGTTGACAAAGGTACAGCCGGCTGAGGGTGAGTGATGGATCTAAATCCTATCGGAAAGATCAGGTAAGTATGCTCACCAACAGAGGTCTGACCATGCTGGGGGGGGGGGTCCTGAAAAAAAAGACAGCAAAGGTGGACAACCTCTTTAAAGATCATAATTGGCAGCAAATTAGGCCATAGCCAATGCTTTCAGATAGTGAATTGAGCTCAGATGAGATGATTTGATATTCAGTTAGAAATACTGTATAAACTTCTGCCCAGAAAAGCTGTCAACCACCCCATCTGAACAAGCCCGTGTGTGTCCAGTATTAACCAGGTGGTCTAGACCAGTGTTTTTTTATTTATTTATTAATATTTCTAAGCTAAATACCACCTACTGAAATAAGTTATATCAAAGTAACCCCAAGGCTATTATTATCCTTTGCGTGATGATAGTAGCCCCTACAGACATGGCTTGTATCCCTGGGGGTACATGTTCTACAGTTTGAGAAGCTCAGATCTAGAAAGCTTTTATAAGTATCTATTGGTTCTTAACACATAAGGAAAAGTTGGACAGAGTAAAAAAAGATTAGAGAATCTGAAGATATGAACACATTGCCAATCGTTAGGCGTAGGGTGGATCTGTGTTTGAGGGTCATTTGGAGGACAGTGGCATGTGAAATATTGTGCATGTGGGAGGAAGAATGAATAGATTGCAGCTAAACATCAACAATTTCTTCAATTTTTATATCACAGTGAAGATGAGGAAATTATACTGGAAATTTCAACATTTTTGTAGAATTCAGTTCCTCAAGCATTTAGTGCTACATTTCATAATGTATGATGGATATTGAGCACATTTATGACAAGTATTTGCTGTCAAACTTTAGAAATATTATATTTTTATTTAAACTTGGGATTTGTTCTGTCCCTAATGTCATCCATACACAGAAGATGCTGGCTAAGCACTCATGGAGCCATCTTCTCTGATTTCTCCACAAACATAGTGCATACTGTATGTTTGTATCGATTTTGTCCTTAATGTTATTGAAAGCTAAAGATATGCAGAATCCCCCCCAAAATACCAAAGCCAAAAGTATTAATGTTGCAATAGCATTTGGTCAGCCGTCTGTTGCTTTAGGTTGATGAATAAGTCACTGTACTTTCACACAACTTTACATAAATTAACAGTACAAGCAACCATAAGAAACTTTGTAATATGTTTTATCAGTGATAAATGTCTAGATCTTGTGTTCTTAGCTCTTTACCTCTCCTCCATCCATTTCCTTGATAACTGCTTTTCACTTTAAAAAATGTTTTGAATCGTGTCTAAAGATGGATCAGCACCACAGGAGGATCATATTACACACGTCAATTCTGGTCTATGGAGAGGGGAGGAGGAGTGAGCAGCAGCATGAGCGAGACAGGACTCAAAAAGAGACATTAGGGAGACTGCATAGCTACATAGGAAATCTGAGCACATGTGCTAAATTATACAACCAATATAGGTCAATAACTCTCTGCAATGCCCTTCATGATCCTGGGGCATAGTTCTGAGTCAGAAAGAGAAGGTTAGTCTCCAACCACCATGCCTGCAAGATCTGCAAACTAGATGTTCAGCATGTACAGAGGAAAACTGTTAATAAATGCAAGATACAGGTCATATAATGGCCATAAATAGTGTTATTCCTCATGTGCACACTGTACTATTGACTAATGCACAGTTTGTCGAAAGGTTAGGTATGCTTTAAACATTGGCACAGATGACAAGGCAGGTTTGTCTGCCAAACGACCAACAAGTGCAATGTCATAAGGTTGTCAACAAAACTACTACAATATAAGGCACAATATATTGCCCTCTGTAAAAACATAATGGGTATGAACCTGACTTTTTATGAAAATAACTATAGAGATGATCAGTAGAGATGGCCTTGCGGTTCGCCTGGCGGTTGTTTCACAGTGAACTTTGCTCGTCCGCGGTTGGCCGAACATGTGGACATATGGCGATTTCCGCCGGCGCCATATTCTTTTGCAATGTGCCGAACTATGACCCATGACACATTCATCAGGTGGGACAGCCAATTGAGACGTTTCAGCACATGGACACACCCACTACCCTATAAATAAACCCGATCTGGCTGCCATTTTACATTCAGTCTTTTGCCAGTGTAGGGAGAGGTTGCTGTGTGGAGCAGGGACAGACTGTTAGAGACACCAAATGCTAGCTAATAACTTTTACTGCCCACTGGGTGAGCCTTCTGATGGCAGTCAAACATGCAACCCATGGCACCCGTGTGGATTTGGTGTTACCTCCACGGATTGCATGCAGGCCTGCCTCTTCTTCTTCTCCTCCTACTCCATCCTCCGTCTCTTCCTCTGCTGACTCCTCCTTTTCCACTGCTACCGCCTTTTCCGCTGCACCCCCCCCAGCTCCCCAGAACCTATTCGACGTGCCAGATGAGACGTTGCCATGCTGTTCTGCGGCTGTTGTGTCTGGAAGCAAAGAGCCACACCTGTCCTGCACTGCTTTCAGCTCTGTGGTCACAGGCCGATCAGTGGCTTACCCCACTCAGTTGGTAAAGCTGTGTACGACAACGGTGCCAATCTGCTGCGTGCGCTGAAACAGGACAAAATGACACTTGTGCCATGTGTTGGGGATATGCCTTGGAATATCTTACACGGCCATGGCTCACCTTGCCGACATTCAGCGGCGACACCATTTGCCCATCAGACGTCTGATTTGTGACTGCCTGAAGTGCTGAAACTGAACCTAGTATATTCTTGATAGGCTGCTCCAGCAAAAACATTCCGTTAACGACTACCTGTACAAACTCTGCGGCCATTTGATGAGATCACCAAACTGGTCAGTCGCAGCCACGGCGCTATCAGTGACATTGTACCTTACGCTTTTATCCTGGAGTGTGCATCGCGTTGTGTCATTGATCAAGCTGTCAAGGAGCAGGAAGATGAGGAAGTTGCAATGCTGAATAAATTCTCAGGGGGGGCTACTCCATCTGAGACAAGTCAGCAGGAGTCTGAAGAGGAGTCAGAGGAGGATGGTGCCTGGGGGGAGGGGGAGGAGGAGCAAGAAGAGCAGGCTTTAAACTTTTTCTGGGATCCCTGGTGGTGTCCATGGATGGGGGGAGGAGAACGAGGAAAACATTCTCCTGGGCGATGAGCAGGAGCCAGGAATCTCCACCGCATTCAATTTAGTGCAAATGGGGGCCTTCATGCTCCAGTGTTTGAAGAGGGACCCCCGTATAAAAAGCATAAAGGTCAAAGACCTGTACTGGGTGGCAACATTCTTAGACCCGGTACAAACACAAAATGGCAGACATGTTACCAGCATCACAGAGGGCTGTCAGAATGCAGCATTTCCAGACCTTGCTTCGAGAGATCCTGCATCTGCTATTGCATGCGCTGGCAGAGGAATTTCCACCCACAGACAAACAGTTGCGAGTACCAATCTTACAGCGCATGCAAGAAGAGGGCGGTTTGAAGATGTGTTGGTCACTTCGGAAATTAGATCATTCTTGCAGCCAACCCATCGACAGCCACCCTCTGGATCCAGCCTAGACCGACAGGTGTCCAACTACATCGGGTTAACGGCCGATGTGTACACTCTGAGAAGCAAGGAACCCCTTGACTACTGAGTGTGCAACCTTGACCTGTGGCCAGAGCTCGCACAATTTGCCATGGAACTCTTGGCTTGCCCCTCGTCGAATGTCCTGTCCGAAAGGACGTTCAGTGAAGCAGCTCACGACAGTGTGGACTACTTCACATTTCTAACAATGAATGAGGCATGGATCTTGGAGGAATTCAACACCTGTGACGACAACGTTTAATTGAATTTCCTCATGCCAGCCCACACATATCCGCCATCACCCAGAACAAAAAGTGGTCCCTGTCTTATGTAAATACAGCGGCATAAAAGGACTTTTCTGTCAAGTGAATGCCTAATGTTTGGGAACTCGGAGGAATTCAACACCTGTGACGACCACATGTTATCGAATTTTATCTATTATCATTTGTTTTTTTTTCAAGAGGGGGCATTTCATTAGCTATGTTTTTAATCCAATTTTATATTTTTTGTTCTTTTAAACATATGTATTTGACATGTATTTGTACTGGCCTGCAGTAAAATTGATATCCAATGACCGTCTAATATACCTTCAGCCACATAATCACTTGATGTTTTCTGTCCAGTGAATTAATAATTTTGGGGGCCTGTAGTCCACCTGCCTGCAGTAAAATTGATATCCATTGACCGTCTAATATACCTTCAGCCACGTAATCACTTCATCTTTTATGTATGGTGAATGCATAATTTTTGGGGCCTGTAGTCTACTGGCCTGCATTAAAATTAATATCCATTGACCGTCGAATATACCTCCAGTCACATAATCACTTGATGTTTTCTGTCTGGTGAATGAATAATTTTTGGGGCCTGTAGTCCACTGGCCTGCAGTAAAATTGATATCCATTGACCGTCTAATGTACCTCCAGCCACATAATCATCTGATCTTTTATGTACAGTGAATGCATAATTTTTGGGGCCTGTAATCTAACTGGCCAACAGTAAAATTGTTTTACGGTGACAGCCTAATGTACCTCCAGCCACATTATCAATTGTTCTTTTTTGTATGGTGAATTAATAATTTTTGGGGCCTGTAGTCTACTGGCCTGCAGTAAATTGATATCCTTTAACCGTCTAATATACATTGAGCCACATAGTCACTTGATCTTTTCTGTACGGTGAATTCATAATTTTTGGGGCCTGTAATCTAACTGGCCAACAGTAAAATTGTTATACGGTGACCGCTTAATGTACCTCCAGCCACATTATCAATTGTTCTTTTCTGTACGGTGAATGAATAATTTTTGGCGCCTGTAGTCCAGTGGCCTGCAGTAAAATTGATATCCATTGACCGTCTAATATACCTCCAGCCACATAATCACTTGATCTTTTCTGTATGGTGAATGCCTAATTGTTGGGGCCTCGTAGGAATTCAACACCTATGATGATCACGTATTATCGAATTTCACCTATTATCATTTGGGGTTTATTCAAGAGGGGGGATTTCGTTAGCCATGTTTTTAATCAAATTTTATATTTTTTGTTCTTTTTAACATATGTATTTGACATTTATTTGTACTGGCCTGGAGTAAAACTGATATCCAATGACCGTCTAATATACCTCCAGCTACACAATTACTTTTCTGTACATTGATTAAATAATTTTTGGTGCCTGTACTCCACTGGCCTGAAGTAAAATTGTTATCCAATGACCCTCTAATCGTCCCGGCCGATGTTCGGCCATCACTAATGATCAGTATTGTACACAAACAACTTTCATAAAAAATTTGGTACTTCAGTTCATCAGATTGTTCTTGTAGATTGAATTGCAGACAGCATATACTGAAATCTATCAGCTGTAATGTTCTGAAGCAGGGTAGGACAGCGTGGTGGTGACACAGACGCAACAGTCACAATGCAGTAACATAGAGATTTATTTCAGCTCCACAGGGATTCAGCAAAACAACAGAAATAAAACCTCTGTTACCAGCCTATAGACTGCTGGTGTCTCTCAGCTGGGTTGTTTGCAGAGAGACACTGCTGGTTCCCTCAGACTTTTATGTACCTGTAATGAGGGACTCTTTCTTTAGCTGAACGGGCTGAGTCTCCCCCACTCTCTGTAATGGAGTGGGAGTGGTAAATTCTTCCCACCACCACCTATTCACCACTCCAACCAAGCCGGCCCTGATTTTACCATTTACCAACAGTTCAGCAACTAGGCTCCTGAACAAAACAACATTATCCGGCTTTTAATATCTTGCCCAGCTTAACTTTTCGGGCGAGATATACACTCCCTCCAATACAATTCCTGCTGTCTGCCTACACAGCATAAAATATATGTTAAATGGGCTGTGCCAAGTTTTGAAGTTGTCCGCTTTCCACAGGATAGAGAATAACAAACTGTTCTGTAGGGGTCCTACTGCTGGGACCTTCACCGATCCACCAATTTCCCACTGGAAATAGTCGAGCACTGTACTCATCTTCCTCCAGTGGTCCCATAGAAAATGAATCGAGCAGCATGGCACATTCCTGACTTGCCATTACATCAGATCAGGGGAACAGGACCCCCACTCTCGGAATCGTGGGGTCACAGCTGTTGGACCACCAGTAAATAGGAGGTAACTATCCAGTGGATAGGAGATAACTTCAAATCTTGGCACAACCTCCTTAATAAGTATTATAGGTAAATCTGAGTACACACCTGCACCTGAGTCTTCATTTGGAGCGTCCATTTTCAGATCCCATCATATTTGCTGGAAGAATAGCATAGCATGGGGTCCATGATGTCCTGTCGGTTTCCATCATGTGACAAATCCGGCTCTCCATTTTTTGTTTTCTACTCCAAGCATGGAACACAAACCAGATGTGCATGTATTTATCCTCCTTTCAACTCAAATGCTCTGTTTGGAGGCTGTGCTTGAGTTTCCATCATATTTGACTTTACAGACTGTAGCATGCAACACAAATTTTCTCATCAAAATGTTGGAAAACTTAACTTCTATTCATATCATGATGATATTTTTACATTTTTACATCCCATTTCTCATATCATACACATCAGAGACCTGCTACAATCTATCACAGTAAAGAAGAACACAAATGTGAGTCATGGTAGTGCTGCTGGCCACGTCGAGGAGCAACACTCATTCGTGTCTGCAGATTTTCATTTAACAAAATGAATATATGATATGTTGTAAGCTTTGTATTATGAGATAATAAATAGTTCTAAATGATCATGTTAATTTATTCCAAAAGAGTTTACCCTACTTAGATATTGATGACCCATCTTCAGGAAAGTAAAATATAGTTTGGCACTCAAAAGGATTTGTGAATGCTTATGTTTTTGTAGAAAAGGAAATCAAATTAGTATTGTACATACATGACATTTCAGTTAATACAGAGAACGTCATCAGATACAGATTGCAGAGGATAGTAAAAGTAGTAGGAAAAGAGGTGCATCCTGCTATGAAAGCAGCCTTCATGGTGGGATGTACTGCTTTTCCCTGGTGCCTCACATCCTTCTACATTTACTATCCTCTGCAATCTGTATCTGATAAGGGTCTCTGTGTGGACTGAGATGTCATGTATATACACTGCTCAAAAAAATAAAGGGAACACTTAAACAACACAATGTAACTCCAAGTCAATCACACTTCTGTGAAATCAAACTGTCCACTTAGGAAGCAACACTGAGTGACAATCAATTTCACATGCTGTTTTAAGCAAATGGGATAGACAACAGGTGGAAATTATAGGCAATTAGCAAGACACCCCCAATAAAGGAGTGGTTCTGCAGGTGGTGACCACAGACCACTTCTCAGTTCCTATGCTTCCTGGCTGATGTTTTGGTCACTTTTGAATGCTGGCGGTGCTTTCACTCTAGTGGTAGCATGAGACGGAGTCTACAACCCACATAAGTGGCTCAGGTAGCGCAGCTTTTCCAGGATGGCCCATCAATGCGAGCTGTGGCAAGAAGGTTTGCAGTGTCTGTCAGTGTAGTGTCCAGAGCATGGAGGCGCTACCAGGAGACAGGCCAGTACATCAGGAGACGTGGAGGAGGCCGTAGGAGGGCAACAACCCAGCAGCAGGACCGCTACCTTCGCCTTTGTGCAAGGAGGATCAGGAGGAGCACTGCCAGAACCCTGCAAAATGACCTCCAGCAGGCCACAAATGTGCATGTGTCTGCTCAAACGGTCAGAAACAGACTCCATGAGGGTGATATGAGGGCCCGATGTCCACAGGTGGGGGTTGTGCTTACAGCCCAACACCGTGCAGGACGCTTGGCATTTGCCACAGAACACCAAGATTGGCAAATTCGCCACTGGCGCCCTGTGCTCTTCACAGATGAAAGCAGGTTCATACTGAGCACATGTGACAGACGTGACAGAGTCTTGAGACGCCGTGGAGAACGTTATGCTGCCTGGAACATCCTCCAGCATGACCGGTTTAGCATTGGGTCAGTAATGGTGTGGGGTAGCATTTCTTTGGAGGGCCGCACAGCCCTCCATGTGCTCGCCAGAGGTAGCCTGACTGCCATTAGGTACCGAGATGAGATCCTCAGACCCCTTGTGAGACCATATGCTGGTGCGGTTGGCCCTGGGTTCCTCCTAATGCAAGACAATGCTAGACCTCATGTGGCTGGAGTGTGTCAGCAGTTCCTGCAAGACAAAGGCATTGATGCTATGGACTGGCCCGCCCGTTCCCCAGACCTGAATCCAATTGAGCACATCTGGGACATCATGTCTCGCTCTATCCACCAACGTCACGTTGCACCACAGACTGTCCAGGAGTTTGCAGATGCTTTAGTCCAGGTTTGGGAGGAGATCCCTCAGGAGACCGTCCGCCACCTCATCAGGAGCATGCACAGGCATTGTAGGAAGGTCATACAGGCACGTGGAGGCCACACACACTACTGAGCCTCATTTTGACTTGTTTTAAGGACATTACATCAAAGTTGGATCAACCTGTAGTGTGTTTTTCCACTTTAATTTTGAGTGTGACTCCAAATCCAGACCTCCATGGGTTGAAAAATTTGATTTCCATTTTTTTATTTTTGTGTGATTTTGTTGTCAGCACATTCAACTATGTAAAGAACAAAGTATTTCAGAAGAATATTTAATTAATTCAGATCTAGGATGTGTTATTTTTGTGTTCCCTTTATTTTTTTGAGCAGTGTATATATAAAAAAAACCTTTGCATCTCCTTCATTCTTTCTCTGTGCTTCAGTCCTAGATATCTTTCCCACTGGTGTGTGAACCTGATCTTACAGAATACGAACAAACTTCGAAACTATTTGTAGATGCCCAAACAACTAATAAAATCCTATGGAAAGGGAACTGTGAGCAGCAATGTACTCAGAAACCTACAGCAAGAAGTCTATTGGAGTCACACTTGAGTGTTATTTGCTTTACTTACTACTATGGGATTGTAGAACATTAGACAGTGTAAAAGTTCACTGCGGAGGTAAACATACTAGTGGTGGGGTCATGTATGCAAGTGTCAGCTTTATGGAATACAGCAAGAAGGTTGAGAAATGTATACTGCTGGTCTTCTTATGGATATAACTTCTACAGGTTGACAAAACCTTAACAAATCATGTATATTGTATCTTGCAATTTTATAACTTGTATTTTTAAGCACTTTATCAAAAATGTTTCCCACCATTGAAGAGACTGAATAAAAAAACCTAACCACGCTTTTTACTCCTTGCCTTCTCAGAACCATAACTTTATTTTATCATTCACAAAGCTGTATGAGGGTTGGCTCTTTCTAATGACATAATTTAATATAGCATACAATGCAGTGGGAAGCTGGAAAAAAATTCCAAAGTGAAATAAAAGTCAATTAACAAATCAATCCCCCCATAGTTTTATGGATTTTGGAGGAGATTTATCAAACTGGTGTAAAGTAGAACTGGCTTAGTTGCCCATCTCCCCCTTTGTTTTTACGGCATTCCCTATGCAGTAAAACTGACCTGTTCGCTTCATTCTCTGGGTCATTATGATTAGGGATAATGTTTCTTGTGTTTTAATACTGAAAAAAATAAAAACTTTCTGCTTCACATCGCCATATTCTGACCCCCATAACTTTATTTTTTTTTATTTACATCTATAGAGATATGTGACGACTAATTTTTGAGGGATAATCTACAGTTTTCAGTGATACAATTTTGGAGTGTGTATGTCTTTTTGATCACTTTTTTTTCAAGTTTTTTTGGGAAGGTGAAGTGATGAAAAAACAACGAATCTGTCATTTAGATTTTTTTCTGTTACAGCGTTCAGCATATAGGATAAAGACATTTATATTTTAATAGCTCAAACATTTTAGAAGTGGAAGTGCAAATGGTATTCACATTTTTTTAAATGTTTATTTATTTTTACTTTTATTATGGGGAAGGGGGAGAGGGATTTGAATTTTTATATTTATTTTTTAAATAACTTTTTCACCTTTTCTTTTACTTACAGGATTTGAACAAGCAGTCATTAAATTACTTGTCAAATAGTCTGCAATGAATTAGCATATGGGAAACTCAGTACTGAGATACAGGCAGGGCTCCATAAGAGCTATCATTGCAGAAGCCAAATATAGCTATTTACATTGGCGTATGAGTTAATTTATTAAAATACGTTTTGCGTCTGATTAGTCTAAATCGACCATGCAATTTGATTCAGGTACAAATCTATTCTAACGAAAGTGCTTTAAATGCCTGGAAAAGTCTCTCTCTCTCATCAAATATACTCCTGAATCAAATCTCCAGAAATTCTACTTTTTTTTTCTTTTTTTTTTATTCCAGTCAAATCGTAATTAATCAAAATAGATGCTCTCATGTACCTAGATGTTTTTGTGGACGTGTCACACAAGTCTTTTTTATGTTTTTTTTAATGTTTTTTGTGTATTTTTTACTTGTGTCTTTTACAGCAAGCTCCAGATATTACATGGAAGTTTATTATAATTATTAAAAACAGCACAAACATTTTTGTAGTGTTTTTTGACACATGAGGTCCTCTCTCCTTTTGTCCCAGTTTCTAACTGGTCTTGTTCATGCTTATTGTAATTGTTTTATATTAAGTGTAGTATGTCCAAAAAAGAGGAACAACTACTAGCTTCCAAATAAAAACAATAGTCTTTTATTAACAAGCGATAAAAATTCCCATAGAAAAAACACTTTTATCTATGCGTTTCGTATTAATACATGAAATGACTAAGGATTCTAATGTTTTTATCTGAAACGCGTAAATAAAAGTGTTTTTTCTATGGGAGCTTTTATTGCTTGTTTAATAAAGGCCATCGTTTTTATTGTGAAGCTGGAATTTGTTCCTCTTTTTTGAATTTACCTTTGGTGCTGTGTTCCAAGCACCTCTGTGCCTTCCAAACGATGAGCAGGTGAGCGCTGTGCCTATCCTATATAATAAAAGCCCTCTGTGCCTGCGATGTGTCCGTGCGTGCAAAAGTTAAATGTGCATGCGTGATGCGCCGAGTTAAATGCACATGCGCCCAGTTAAATGCGGATGTGCAATGCGCCAATTTAAATGCGCATGCGCAATGTGCTGAGTTTAATGCGCATGTGTTGCGCGCCAGACAATAGAATCGCAGTGCACCACCATTACAGTCCTGTCAGACACAGATACAGCATTCAGTTCCATCCGTCTCAGCCACCAGTCACAGTGCCTGCAGTCTCAGTCACCAGTCAGTGCCAGCTGTCTCAACCATCAGTCAGTGCCACCAGCCATCTATATAATAAAATCCCTCTGTGCCTGAGATGTGTCCGTGCATGTGTGACGATGTTAAATGCGCATGCGCAGCGCGCTGGCCAATAGAATCACAGAGCACCAACACCCAGCTGCACCGCCAATAGCATCGCGCCAGCAAGCAGGTCGGAGGGCTGACAGAGGAATGGAGGATTTGGTGACCGGGACCAAGGAGGAGGAGGACACTGCCAGGGCCGGACTGGCCTGCCGGAATACTGGGAAATTTCCCGTTAGGCCGGCAGGCCTGAGTGCCGCAAGGCCGCGGCCCTGGTGACAAGTGGGGGCGGCCAGCGGCAGGGCACAGCAGGAGATGAGCGCTTCCATTGTGGAAGCGCTCATCTCCATAGTAATCTGTATCGCCGTCCTCAGGAAGGCGATACAGATATCTATGCTGCGGCACGGAAGGGAAAGGTGTGTTTGCCTAGTGCTGGCAGCCTATCAGAGGCCGGTGCAGGTGGCGCGATGACGTCATCGCGCTGCCTGAGCCGTATAGCGAGGGACACAGGCCGGAAGAGGCCTGCATCGCATCGCTGGAGGTAAGTATAAGTGTTTTTTTTTTTATATAGGTACAATACTGGATCATGATGGGGGGGCTACTGGCACATGATAAGGGGGGCTACTGGCACATGATAAGGGGGGATACTGGCACATAAGGGGGACTACTGGCACATAATGGGGGCTACTGGCACATAAGGGGGGCTACTGGCACATAATGGGGGGCTACTGGCACATAAGGGGGGGCTAGTAGCACATGATAAGGGGGGCTAATGGCACATGATAATGGGGGCTAATGGCACATGATAAGGGGGGCTAGTAGCACAAGATAAGGGGGGCTAATGGCACATGATAAGGGGGGCTAATGGCACATGATAGGGGGGCTACTGGCACATGATAAGGGGGGCTACTGGCACATGATAAGGGGGGCTACTGGCACATAAGGGGGACTACTGGCACATAAGGGGGACTACTGGCACATAAGAGGGGGCTACTGGCATATACGGATGACTACTGGCACATAAGGGGGGCTAATGGCACATGATGGGGGGCTACTGGCACATAAGGGGGGCTACTGGCACATAAGGGGGGCTACTGGCACATGACAAGGGGGGCTACTGGCACATGATATGGGGGCTATTGGCACATGATATGGGGGCTACTGGCACATAAGGGGGGCTACTGGCACATAAGGGGGGCTACTGGCACATAGGGGGGCTACTGGCACATGATAAGGGGGGGACTACTGGCACATGATAAGGGGGGCTACTGGCACATGATATGGGGGGGCTACTGGCACATAAGGGGGACTACTGGCACATAATAAGGGGGGTTACTGGCACATAATATGGGGGCTACTGGCACATAGGGGGGCACTCTGGCTACTGGCACATGATATGGGGGGCTCTGGCTGCTGGCACATGATGGTGGGGGGGCTATTATTACTGGCACATGATTGGGGGGATCTATGGGGGCACATCTTACTGGCACATGATTGGGGCATCTATTGGGGCACTTATTACTGGCAGATAATTGGGTGGCACTTTAGGGTCATCTACTGAGGCTAAAAAGCACTATGGGGTCATCTACGGGGGCACTGAGAAGGGGTATTTTATATTGGCACATTATGGGAACATTAGCTCAACTGAAGGCATTACATCCTGGTTGGGAAAACACTGTGATAATATGAACAATGGGGGTTCTACAAAAGAGCTATCGTGGGGCAAAGTTCATATTCGTGTTTACACACGTGTTTTAAAATGAATGCTTTCTCCTATTATAAACAAGTAAATAATGACACAATGCAATGGGGCTGGTATGCAACTTTTTCCAGTGCTGGTTTTTATCCCCAGTCCGGCCCTGTGGACACTGCGGGAGCCGAGCTCAGGTAATCACTGCACAACCGACCGCGGCATGGAAGGTGCGGAGGTGCGCGCTGTGTGAGGGGGAAACCACCGCTGAGGAAAGGGGTGTGGAGCCCAGAGACCCCTCTCTGTCCTCCCTCTTCATGGAGCCCACTCCCCCAGTGTCCCTACATGACTGCACTGCCCTCAGCCCTATCATTGCCCATCCGCTAGCTGTGGCTCCGCTCTACAGTATATAATAATCTATAGGCGCTGTGACCACTGACATCACATAGGGGACCTGCACTGATCACATATTATAATCTACACCTCATAATAATCTATCTTCTACTATATATTAAAAGCCCTCTGGGATCCAAGGATATCCAGGTAGGAACACCGTGACATGTGTACATAACATCTGCAGAGACTGTGGGCCACCCTGCACCACTCTGGCACTCCTACCCCTGGGTACCAACATTACCATCTACAAAAGGAAGCCTTGAGCTTCCGCTGCATAACCGCAACTGACGTCACGTTTATTTGCTCTATAAGAGGGACATATTTTGTAGAAACCTCCTAAGGGGCAAGGGATCCCCCAGGCGCTGGCAGTGGGCCGCTGCACATGCATGGCATTATGGGTGATTCCGCCTTCCCAGAGTTCCTTTCTCCATGTACTCACACGTGCAGCAGCCATTTTAGAAAAAAATGCGGTTCTTTACCACGAAGCACAAGGAAATTCGATTCGCTCATCTCTATATATGCACAGCTCCTCCACCCACAGTATATATACACAGTTCCTCCACTCACTGTATATATGCATAGCTCCTCCACCCACAGAGTATATGCATAGCTCCTCCACCCACACTATGTATGCACAGCTCCCTCACCCACAGTATATATGCACAGCTCCTCCAATCACAGTATATATGCACACCTCCTTCATTTACAGTATATATGTACAGCTCCTCCACTCACAGTATATATGCACACCTCCTTCCTTCACAGTATATATTCACAGCTCCCCCACCCACAGTATACTGTATATGCACAGCTCCTCCACCCACAGTATATATGCACAGCTCCTCTACCCACAGTATATATGCACAGCTCCTCCACCCACAGGATATATGCACAGCTCATCCACTCACAGTATATATGCATAGCTCCTCCACCCACAGTATATATGCACAGCTCCCTCACCCACAGTATATATGCACAGCTCCTCCACTCACAGTATATATGCACAGCTCCTCCACTCACAGTATATATGCACACCTCCTTCATTCACAGTATATATTCACAGCTCCCCCACCCACAGTATACTGTGTATGCACAGCTCCTCCACTCACAGTATATATGCACAGCTCCTCCACTCACAGTATATATGCACACCTCCTTCATTCACAGTATATATTCACAGCTCCCCCACCCACAGTATATACTGTATACAAGACTCCTCCACCCATAGTATACAGTTGCAAGAAAAAGTATGTGAACCCTTTGGAATGATATGGATTTCTGCACAAATTGGTCATAAAATGTGATCTGATCTTCATCTAAGTCACAACAATAGACAATCACAGTCTTCTTAAACTAATAACACACAAAGAATTAAATGTTACCATGTTTTTATTGAACACACCATGTAAACATTCACAGTGCAGGTGGAAAAATTATGTGAACCCTTGGATTTAATAACTGGTTGAACCTTCTTTGGCAGCAATAACTTCAACCAAACGTTTACTGTAGTTGCAGATCAGACGTGCACAACGGTCAGGAGTAATTCTTGACCATTCCTCTTTACAGAACTGTTTCAGTTCAGCAATATTCTTGGGATGTCTGGTGTAAATCGCTTTCTTGAGGTTATGCCACAGCATCTCAATCGGGTTGAAGTCAGGACTCTGACTGGGCCACTCCAGAAGGCGTATTTTCTTCTGTTTAAGCCATTCTATTGTTGATTTACTTCTATGCTTTGGGTCGTTGTCCTGTTGCAACACTCATCTTCTGTTGAGCTTCAGCTGGTGGACAGATGGCCTTAAGTTCTCCTGCAAAATGTCTTGATAAACTTGGGAATTCATTTTTCCTTTGATGATAGCAATCTGTCCTGGCCCTGACGCAGCAAATCAGCCCCAAACCATGATGCCCCCACCACCATACTTCACAGTTGGGATGAGGTTTTGATGTTGGTGTGCTGTGCTTTTTTTTTCTCCACGCATAGTGTTGTGTGTTTCTTCCAAACAACTCAACTTTGGTTTCAACTGTCCACAGAATATTTTACCAGTACTGCTGTGGAACATCCAGGTGCTCTTGTGCAAACTGTAAACGTGCAGCAATGTTTCTTTTGGAAAGCAGTGGCTTCCTCTGTGGTATCCTCCCATGAAATCCATTCTTGTTTAGTGTTTTACGTATCGTAGAATCGCTAACAGGGATGTTAGCATATGCCAGAGACTTTTGTAAGTCTTTAGTTGACACTCTAGGATTCTTCTTTACCTCATTGAGCAGTCTGCGCTGTGCTCTTGCAGTCATCTTTACAGGACGGCCACTCCTAGGGAGAGTAGTAGCAGTGCTGAACTTTCTCCATTTATAGACAATTTGTCTAACCGTGGTCTGATGAACAGCAAGGCTTTTGGAGATACTTTTATAACCCTTTCCAGTTTTATGGAAGTCAACAATTCTTAATCGTAGGTCTTCTGAGAGCTCTTTTGTGCGAGGCATCATTCACATCAGGCAATGCTTCTTGTGAAAAGCAAACCCAGAACTGGCGTGTGTTTTTTTATAGGACAGAGCAGCTGTAACCAACACCTCCAATCTCATCTCATTGATTAGACTCCAGTTGGCTGACACCTCACTCCAATTAGCTCTTGGAGATGTCATTAGTCTAGGGGTTCACATACTTTTTCCACCTGCACTGTGAATGTTTACATGGTGTGTTCAATAAAAACATGGTAACATTTAATTATTTGTGTGTTATTAGTTTAAGCGGACTGTGATTGTCTATTGTTGTGACTTAGATGAAGATCAGATCACATTTTATGACCAATTTGTGCAGAAATCCTTATAATTCCAAAGGGTTCACATACTTCTTCTTGCAACTGTATATGCACAGCTCCTCCATTCACAGTATACAGACAAAAGTCTGTGGCATATGCTAACATCCCTGTTAGCGAATCTACGATACGTAAAACACTAAACAAGAATGGATTTCATGGGAGGATACCACAGAGGAAGCCACTGCTGTCCAAAAAAAACATTGCTGAACATTTACAGTTTGCACAAGAGCACCTTGATGTTCCACAGCAGTACTGGCAAAATATTCTGTGGACAGATGAAACCAAAGTTGAGTTGTTTGGAAGAAACACACAAGACTATGTGTGGAGAAAAAGAGGCACAGCAGACCAACATCAAAACCTCATCCAAACTGTGAAGTATGGTGGTGGGGGCATCATGGTTTGAAGCTGCTTTGCTGCGTCAGGGCCTGGATGGATTGCTATCATCGAAGGAAAAATTAATTCCCACGTTTATCAAGACATTTTGCAGGATAACTTAAGGCCATCTGTCCACCAGCTGAAGCTCAACAGAAGATGGGTGTTGCAACAGGACAACGACCCAAAGCATAGAAGTAAATCAACAACAGGATGGCTTAAACAGAAGAAAATACGCCTTCTGGAGTGGCCCAGTCAGAGTCCTGACCTAAACCCTATTGAGATGCTGTGGGATGACCTCAAGAAAGTGATTCACACCAGACATCCCAAGAATATTGCTGAACTGAAACAGTTCTGTAAAGAGGAATGGTCAAGAATTACTCTGCAACTACAGGAAAAGTTTGGTTGAAGTTTAAGCTGCCAAAGGAGGTTCAACCAGTTATTAAATCCAAGGGTTCACATACTTTATCCACCTGCACTGTGAATGTTTACATGATGTGTTCAATAAAAACATGGTAACATTTAATTCTGTGTGTGTTATTAGTTTAAGCAGACTGTGATTGTCTATTGTTGTGACTTAGATGAAGATCAGATCACATTTTATGACCAATTTGTGCAGAAATCCATATCATTCCAAAGGGTTCACATACCTTTTCTTGCAACTGTATATTCACAGCTCCCCCACCCACAGTATATACTGTATACAAGACTCCTCCACCCATAGTATATATGCACAGCTCCTCCATTCACAGTATATATGCACAGCTCCTCCACTCACAGTATACATGTACAGCTCCTCCACTCACAGTTAGTGATGAGCATCAGGGACAATATTTGAATTTGCGATATTTCGTGAATATTTAGCAGAATATTCGTCATACATTCGCGAATTCGAGATTATATTCTTGATTGCGAAAATCGGCAATGTAATATTTGCGTAATCCGTACGAAATACAGGTGTGGGTCACTTATGCTACATTTTTCAAGCTGGTATAAGTTTTCTTAGACTGGAGAAAATGGTTGGCATGGCAGAATATTAGAATAGCTTTATATGCAGATAGAGTGCTCCAATATGTTTGCGCTTGCAAATTTTTGGCAATATCTGCTACACTATAGATCAATCTAACCTACACTGACTATCTCCCCCTAACTATCTGAATTATATATATAAGTTAACTGTCTAATGTAATACAACAAAGCACAGAGCACAGCAATGACACTGCTGTCTCTTTCATAACTGCAATAAACTTTAGAAAATAGCTGCTGGGGAGATTCTTATATAGTAAGGGGCAGGCAACTTTTCTATTGGTTGCTAGGGATGTTGCTAAGCTGTGACAAAGCCTCCTCATTGGCCCACAAGCTAGAAGAAGGGAGGGGTGATCACCTGATGTGTACTGTGTTAAAAAAACAAAACAAAAAAAAACATACAAATATTCGTCATTACGAATATATAGCACTATATTCTAAATATTTGGGAATTCTCAAAGTGCCGATATTCACGATAAAAACTTGCTTTTCGAATATTCACGCTCAACACTACTCACAGTATATATGCACAGCTCCCTCACCCACAGTATATATGCACAGCTCCTCCACTCACAGTATATTTGCAAAGCTCCTCCACTCACTGTACATATGCACAGCTACTCCACTTATAGTATATATGCACAGCTCCTCCACCCACAGTCTATAAGCACAGCTCCTCCACCCACAGTCTATATGCACAGCGACTCCACTTATAGTATATATGCACAGCTCCTCCACCCACAGTATATATGCACAGCTCCTCCACTCACAGTCTATATGCACAGCTCCTCCACCCACAGTCTATATGCACAGCCCCTCCACTCACAGTATATTTACTAAGCTCCTCCACTTACAGTCTATATGCACAGCTCCTCCACTCACAGTCTATATGCACAGCTCCTCCACTCACAGTCTATATGCACAGCTCCTCCACTCACAGTCTATATGCACAGCTCCTCCACCCACAGTCTATATGCACAGCTCCTCCACCCACAGTCTATATGCACAGCTCCTCCACTCACAGTATATATGCACAGCTCCTCCACCCACAGTCTATATGCACAGCTCCTCCACCCACAGTCTATATGCACAGCCCCTCCACTCACAGTCTATATGCACAGCTCCTCCACTCACAGTATATATGCACAGCTCCTCCACTCACAGTATATTTACTAAGCTCCTCCACTCACAGTCTATATGCACAGCTCCTCCACTCACAGTCTATATGCACAGCTCCTCCACCCACAGTATATATGCACAGCTCCTCCACCCACAGTATATATGCACAGCTCCTCCACCCACAGTCTATATGCACAGCCCCTCCACTCACAGTATATTTGCAAAGCTCCTCCACTCACAATATAAATGCATATCTACCCCACTCACAGTATATACGCATTGCTCCTCCACTCACTGTACATATGCACAGCTCCTCCACTCACAGTCTATATGCATGGCTCCTCCACTCACAGTCTATATGCACAGCTCCTCCACCCACATTATATATGCACAGCTCCTCCACCCCATTTCAAAATATATATAATCTGATGATTTATGTGCTAGTATTTAAATGAATATTGAAGCGCAAGAAAAAATTGTCCCAGGGGCTCCACATGCTGTAAAAAAAATAAAGGAACTTACACTCACCTATGGCTACTTTCACATTCGCGTTTTGGGCGGATCCGTTAAAAACGCTTCCGTTACTGATAGTAAAACCATCTGCATCCATTATGAACAGATTCGTTTGTACAAACCGGATTCCAAAAAAGTTGGGACACTATACACATCGTGAATAAAAACTGAATGCAATGATGTGGAGGTGCCAACTTCTAATATTTTATTCAGAATAGAACATAAATCACGGAACGAAAGTTTAAACTGAGAAAATGTACCATTTTAAGGGAAAAATATGTTGAATCAAAAAGTTGGGACAAGGCCATTTTCACCACTGTGTGGCATCTCCCCTTCTTCTTACAACACTCAACAGACGTCTGGGGACCGAGGAGACCAGTTTCTCAAGTTTAGAAATAGGAATGCTCTCCCATTCTTGTCTAATACAGGCCTCTAACTGTTCAATCGTCTTGGGCCTTCTTTGTTGCACCTTCCTCTTTATGATGCGCCAAATGTTCTCTATAGGTGAAAGATCTGGACTGCAGACTGGCCATTTCAGTACCCGGATCCTTCTCCTACGCAGCCATGATGTTGTGATTGATGCAGAAGGTGGTCTGGCATTATCTTGTTGAAAAATGCAGGGTCTTCCCTGAAAGAGATGACGTCTGGATGGGAGCATATGTTGATCTAGAACCTGAATATATTTTTCTGCATTGATGGTGCCTTTCCAGACATGCAAGCTGCCCATGCCACACGCACTCATGCAACCCCATACCATCAGAGATGCAGGCTTCTGAACTGAGAGTTGATAACAACTTGGGTTGTCCTTGTCCTCTTTGGTCCGGATGACATGGCGTCCCAGATTTCCAAAAAGAACTTCGAATCGTGACTCGTCTGACCACAGAACAGTCTTCCATTTTGCCACACTCCATTTTAAATGATCCCTGGCCCAGTGAAAACGCTTGAGCTTGTGGATCTTGCTTAGAAATGGCTTCTTCTTTGCACTGTAGAGTTTCAGCTGGCAACGGCGGATGGCACGGTGGATTGTGTTCACTGACAATGGTTTCTGGAAGTATTCCTGAGCCCATTCTGTGATTTCCTTTACAGTAGCATTCCTGTTTGTGGTGCAGTGTCGTTTAAGGGCCCGGAGATCACGGGCATCCAGTATGGTTTTACGGCCTTGACCCTTACGCACAGAGATTGTTCCAGATTCTCTGAATCTTCGGATGATGTTATGCACAGTTAATGATGATAGATGCAAAGTCTTTGCAATTTTTCGCTGAATAACACCTTTCTGATATTGCTCCACTATCTTTCTGCGCAACATTGTGGGAATTGGTGATCCTCTACCCATCTTGGCTTCTGAGAGACACTGCCACTCTGAGAAGCTCTTTTTATACCCAATCATGTTGCCAATTGACCTAATTAGTGTTAATTGGTCTTCCAGCTCTTCGTTATGCTCAAATTTACTTTTTCCAGCCTCTTATTGCTACTTGTCTCAACTTTTTTGGGATTTGTTGACACCGTGAAAATTCGAATCAACGTATTTTTCCTTTAAAATGATACATTTACTCAGATTAAACGTTTGATCTGTCATCTACGTTCTATTACAAATAAAATATTGACATTTGCCATCTCCACATCATTGCATTCAGTTTTTATTCACAATTTGTTTAGTGTCCCAACTTTTTTGGAATCCGGTTTGTATTATCTGTAACATAGCCAAGACGGATCTGTCATGAACTCCATTGAAAGTCAATGGGAGATGGATCAGTTTTCTATTGTGCCGTTTGGCTTAGTTTCGTCCAGCGTTTTAGTGTCGACCTTCAGAGCGGAATGGTGACTGAACAGAGGGGAACTGATGCATTCTGAGCAGATTCTTTTCAATTCAGAATGCATTAGGGCAAAACTGATCCATTTTGGACCGCTTGTGAGAACCCATGACGGATCTCACAAACGGAAAGCCAAAACGCGAGTGTGAAAGTAGCCTAACCGAACCCCAGCTGCTGCAGTTGTGATGGGGGTCAGTAATTTTGCTTTGGACAGAGTTAGGAGCATGGCCTAGTATGAAAAAAATTGCCGCAATGCATGCCAGCATATATTGTCCCCCTTTGCGATTTTCAAAAGTTGGGAGGTATGATATATGCACAGCTCCTCCACCCACAGTAAAAATGCACAGTTCCTCCACTTACAGTATATATGCACAGCTCCTCCATTTACAGTATATATGCACAGTTCCTCCACCCACAGTATATAGGCACAGCTCCTCCACTCACAGTATATATGCATAGCTCTTCAATCTCTTGGAGACTGACAGAAATAAGTGAGTGTAGCGCTTAGCTATCTTCATCAGTCTAATACATTAGAATGGAGTGGTAGTGTGCATGTGTGACCTTAACTCCATTCAGCATGGGACACAGTGATCAGGGGAGGTCTTAACAGTAGAAAACCCAGTGATCAGACACTTACCTAATTTGTAGATAGGTAACAAGTTGTGATTCTGGGACAACCCTTTAAATGCACTTTTTGCACACAGCGATCAATGATATTTGCCAGTATTTTTTGGCTTAATTGTTATACTCCCAGAATCCACACAACATGTGAACTGGTTTATACAGTATATTAATAGGTAATTGTAACAGTTACCTGTACATGTTACTTTAGTGTAAGTCCCTTTACATGGGCAGATTATTGGGAGCAAACATTCATATAAACGCTCTTTCACTGGCTTGTGTAAAGGTGCCACTGATCACTGTGTGCCACCTCGTATGAGCAATGGATGTGGACCCATTGTACAAACCTAACCGGTTTGACTTTGGGCTAACTCTAAGGGCATTATTCTAGCAGTCCCTGGTTTTCACCATTTAGTTCCGATACAGGGATTTATTCTTTGCTGCAGGGGAGCCACCAGACTGCTACCTCTTGAGATACTCTGGTTGTAGTTGGCAGCTAGTCCACAGGATCAGAGACACCGGTGCAAAGCACAGAGAAGTCAGGCAATATACTATATATATGCCTGAAAACAGGCAGTGTACAAACAAATCTTAGAAAGAAGTTCAAGGTCAGGACAGATGGCAATAGGGCTATCTGTGAAACAGGCTAAGGTCAGGGCAGGAGGCTATAAGTCACAGTCTGAAGTCAGGCTGGAGTACAGTACACATGTTGTCAGACAGAATATAACACCTTAGCTATAGACAAGGAATCTAAAGCTCATGCACCTTCCACCTAGAAGAGGTATTAAATGCACACTAATGTCCAGCTATTGGATGGAGGAAACTTGGATGCACACATGCTGGTCATTAAAGAATGGGAAAGTGTGAGCCCTAGAGACAGGCCGTGGCATGTAGAAGACACATGGGACACTGGTGGCTGGGACAATTGCTAATGAGCAGCAGAGGGTGAACGGGTCTTGGCTGCCAGCCCAAGTAGACAGGGGTGAGTGACATGGCAATTGGGCCTGCCCAGAGAATTGAGGCAGCGGTGGGCATGGGCTGCCATTATAACACCGCCGATGCAGTAGCAATTGCTGATCCACACAGGGAGGAGATGATTGTTGCATGTAAATGCAGCTCTCACTTCTTCTGATAAGTAATTATTGGGAATGAACACTTGGTTCCCAATAATTGCCAGCTTAGTTGGCCTGTTTAAAGGGGCTTTTACTCTTAGGGTATTTTCACTAGATTTACAAAGGGGGCTAAGAAAACATACACAACTAACACCTACACACAAAGGTAAACAGAAGCAAGTTGGTGAGTACAGCTGGAGGTATAAACCAGAAAATAAACTCAGTGTGGACTAATCATCACGCTGGTGAGGAGAAGTGACTGTGCAAACAAGTTTATCTGTCACATATGTGTTCTCTTTATGTGTGTTTGTTTCAATAGAATAATCCCAGCCTTAACCATTAGACACATTTTAGCTGACAGTTATCACTCCTGACTCCCCAATACACATGCCCACTCTGCTCTGCAGAGGTTGTATGTGCCCTGAATGGGGAGAGGCGAAAAAGCTGCTTCCATAACATCGGGCAGTTGAAATCCACCAGACCCTTCCAGGCTATGCTCAAGTACAAGCACTCAATAACAAGGCATATTGCATCACATACCTGAGAGTTCATCTCTCAACTAATTGTTGACATACTTAAGTAATAAATGTGCCCCCCACCACCTCGTAACTGATCTCCATGACCTTGTGACAGTGACCATCCCTTACATTCCTTACAGGAAGAGATGAGGGAGCTAGTCCTTTATACCCCATAGTAGATAGAGAAAGTTTTCCCATGGTTAATGCTCACTTTAAAACTGAGTCTTCAGAATTGGCATGTCAGATTCCGCTGGATTCGGTGGCAAGTGATCCAATCTGTATTTTTTTTCCATCAAATGGTGAGTAGTAATTACAGTAGTTACTATACAACACAACTAGGAAACTGGACCTATTCATATAACCTAATCATATGTATACCACCTTACTGAATTAATTTAGTTGTAAGCATCTACAAAGTCATTGTTTTTTTAACTTTTTAAATGATAGGTAGGAAAGGAAGATGATCCCATTGATTAATATGCAGTAGTGTAGAAAGAGGGAGCATTACATGTTACATTTGCCAATCCAGCAGTTCGCACAACAGAAAGAATATTGTAAAAATGCAATAGGAAAATATATAAACTATTCAGCTATGTCTTATTCAGAAATGGTTCTTATGGGTTATGTTTGGGTTATTAAACAAAAGTGATGATTGAAACACGCAAAAAATATAATTGCATGTGCGTGTTATAGCCTATGGACTAGTGTTGAGCAAGCATCGCTATGCTCGGCAGATCCGAGTGCTCGGCCGAATACTTCGGGTGCTCGAATACAATTTAATACAATGGAAGTCAATGGGGGAACCCCAGGTACCCCCTGCTTGGAAGAGAAGAGGGTGGCTGGTTCATAAAAAAAGGTTAGAAATTGATGGAAACCCCATCAAAATGGGTTGAAAACAGCATTAAGAGAATAGCTGGATGCATCTTAGACTCCTATTATGTACGATATACAATAGACAACCACACAAAGGCTATATGCCAAAAGCCAGGTATGTGGAAGCCATCAATCTATCCATGAGACAGATAACAGCAGCCTTGTGCACTTTGAGATATTCCAAACCAGCTCTCATCTGACTAAAAACCAGTAAACCTCAAAGTTATTTGAATCTGTTGGATGGCTTGGGTGGACCTGCACACCTAGATCAATATCATTAGGGCGACAAAACGTTTTCTGATTGTCTTAACATAATATTCAATAACCTTTCTATACAGTTTTGTCATGTAAAAACTAATTTGCATAAACATGGGCATATGGGAAAGACATGCAAATGAGCAGAATCTGCCTTGTTTTTCAGCTGTCATAAGACTATGAAAACCAATAGATGGCGCTATTGAGTTATGAACAGCGCCATCTATTGGTTTCACAGTCTTATGACAAGAGTAGACTTAGGGTCCATTCACAAGTCCGTTTTTTCTTTCCTGATCTGTTCCGTTTTTTCAGGAACAGGACGAAGCCGTTGAGGTGAAACGCACGTCGAGGTCTCGCGCTCAGGGTTCTGACTTTCCATCCATCACCATGTCCTCAGGTACGTCCTGCTACTAGTATTGTATCACATCGTTCATGGGATCTTTGCTTGTATCCATAGTGAGTCCCCTATACATATACTTTCTGTGCATATTGGTACCATCCCCTTTTTCTGACTGAGATAATCATTTCTATCTTCAGTATCTATCATTATATTGGCCAGTCTAGATATTTTTGCACTGTGTCAGGTGTGAATCAGCCCATGGATTATTAGGTATGGTCATTTGCACAGTGGTGCATAGCCCAACAGTGGCACTTACCATCCTAGTTCCCCTTGAGCTTTGATTTGGATTCATGGACTGTACCCTACTGTATGTTATATTTCACAGTAGTACTGGTGATTGATTGGCGTCACTTACCCTGTGCTTTTCCGTATCTTTGTATATCATCCTGTAGTTCCTCCATATTTTATATTTTATAATAAACTTATATTTTGATACATCATTTCCACTTGTTCGTTTTGGTCTATGATGGATTGAACATACCTGGCTTTTGGCATATTGGCTTTGTGTGGTTGTCTATTGTATGTCGTACATAATAGGAGTCTAAGATGCATCCAGCTATCCTCTTAATGCTGTTTCAAAATCATTTTGATGGGGTTTCCATCAATTTCTGACCTTTTTTTTTTAACCAGACACCCTCTTCTCTTCCAAGTAGGGGGTGCCTGGGGTTCTCCCATTGACTTCCATTGTGCTTGGTAGAACACACAAGCACTTTGGTCCTCGTTAAACACTACTATAGACACCTTTGGAGGAATGTTTTTAATATTACATTCTAGGGCTGCAGCTAAGGATTATTTGAATAATCGATTAGTTGTCGATAATTTCATCAATTAATCGGGAAAAAACACCAAAATGACAAAAAAAAGGGTTTATATGATTTTACTTGAAAAATTATGTTCAAAGGCCATATTAAAACAAATTATAGATGCCACTGTTATGGGGGATCTGTGTATGACACTGTTATGGGGGATCTGTGGATGAAACACTCTTATGGGGGATCTGTGGATGACATACTGTTATGGGGGATCTGTGGATGGCACTGTTATGGGGGATCTGTGGATGGCACTGTTATGGAGGGGATCTGTGGATGGCACTGTTATTGGGAGGGGATTCTGGGCACTGCTATGGGAGGGGGATCTGTGGATGGCACTGCTATGGAGGGGATCTGTGGATGGCACTGTTATGGGGAGGGGGATCTGTGCACTGTTATGAGGAGGGGGATCTGTGGATGGCACTGTTATGGGGAGGGGATCTGTGCACTGTTATGGGGAGGGGGATCTGTGGATGGCACTGTTATGGGGAGGGGGATCTGTGCCCTGTTATGGGGAGGGGGATCTGTACACTGTTATGGGGAGGGGGTCTGTGGATGGCACTGTTATGGGGAGGGGGATCTGTGGATGACACTGCTATGGAGGGATCTATGGATGACACTATATAGCATCTTATGCTATATATGTTATCCACAAATCTCCCCATAACAGTGTCATCCATAGATCCCCCTCCCCATAACAGTGTCATCCACAGATCCCCCTCCCCATAACAGTGCACAGATCCCCCTTCCCATAACAGTGCCATCCACAGATCCCCCTCCCCATAACAGTGCACAGAACCCCCTCCCTATAACAGTGCCACCCACAGATTCCCCTTCCCATAACAGTGCCATCCACAGATCCCCCCTGCCCCTAATAGTGCCATTCACAGATCCCCCTCCCCATAACAGCCCCGGCCCCGCCGCTCACAGCAGTAGACTATTCCTTAACTGGCTGTAACTTTTACTTGAACTTTAAATCAGCGCATCTTTATTACCTTACAATGCAGCTCTGGTAACAGGCAGACAGGGGAGGGCTGGCAGCCTTAGTCCTGGGGGGCAAATCCAGTCAAGTGGCCCATTTTTAGCCCCGCCCATTATTAAAAGCCCCTCCTATATATAATAGGCCACTCCCAACACACACTGTACAGCTGACATTCTATAGTTGAGGCCTGTCTACACATCATACGGAGAGGGGAGGGTCTGTCCTGGCTGCACTGCCTGCTTATACAACAAGCTACAGCCAGGAAGCTCCTCCGCTCTCCTCCCTCCCCTGATCCTGCTCAAGGCTTGTGGTTCCCCCCACCATCTGCCACCCCCATAGTGCCATATCCCCCCTTATAGTGCCAGCCTCCTTATAGTGGCAGCCCCCCATAGTGGCAGCCCCCCCATAGAAGAAAAAAAACAAAACACTAATACTTACCTCCATCAGCAGCGATGCAAGCCTCTTCCGGCCTGTGTCCCTGCTGTGTGCTGCCCGGCTCAGGCGGCGCAATGATAATGACGTCATCGCGCTGCCTGAGCCGGCCTCTGATAGGCTGCAGGCATTAGTGCCTGCGGCCTATCAGAAGAACAGGGGAGGGACACGCCTCTCCCTCCCCTGCCCCATAGCACACAGCACGGCCGCAATTACATCCAGGGCCGCGCCGCCTGTGATGATCGGCGGTGCGGCCCTGAAGAATAAAAAATAAAAAATTTTTTTTTTAAAGACGGGCGGCCCAGCGGACGTTTTTTTAGGGCGGCCTGGGGGGCAATTGTCTCCCTGCCCCCCGGCCCAGCCCGCCCCTGCAGGCAGAGAGGGCGGCGGCGTAACGTCAGTTACTCACGTGATGCGCCTGCTCCGCCCACTTTATGAATGAAACATAAAGACCGGTACGTCATGATGTCCTGGTACTTAAGGACACATGACGTACTGGTACGTCATGTGTAGTTCCAAACACCGCCGCACGGAGGGCGGTGACCGGAACTGGGTGCCTGCTGAAATCAATCAGCAGGCACCCTGGGACAATGCGCGGGGGGGAAAGGGGTCGTGTGACCCCCCCTTCGTATCGGTCAATTCAGACCTGCGGTTTGCGGCGTTTCCGGGTGATCGGGCGGTGACTGCAGTGGTTATCAGGTCCCCGTGCTGCTGTGACGGGGACCCGATAGCAGGGATGGCAGCGCGAAGCCTTCCTTAGGCATCGGGGCTGCCTCACGGTGAAGAGCCTGTGAGATCCAGCCCCCTGGATCTTACAGGCAGGAAGCTGTATGAGTAATACACACTGTATTACTCATATAGCTAATGCATTCCAATACAGAAGTATTGGAATGCATTGTAAAAGGGATCAGACCCCCAAAAGTTGAAGTCCCAAAGTGGGACAAAAAATAAAGTGAAAAAAATTAAAAGTTTCAAGTAAAAAAAAAAAAGTCATTTTCCCCAAATAAAGTAAAAAAATAAATTGGTAAAAAATAGGGAAAAAAATAAGTAGATATATTAGGTATCACCGCGTCTGTATCAACCGGCTCTATAAACATATCACATGACCTAACCCCTCAGATAAACACTGTAAAAAATAAAAAATAAAAACTGTGCTAAATAAACCCTTTTTTTGTTACTTTAAATCACTAAAAGTACAACAGCGAATGATCAAAAAGGCGTATGCCCTCTAAAATAGTACCAATCTAACCGTCACCTCATCCCGCCAAAAATTAGCCCCTATCTAAGACAATCTATGACAAAACTATGGCTCAGAATATGGAGACACTAAAACATATATATATATTTTTTTTTAAAAAGCTGTTATTGTGTAAAACTTAAGTGAATTTAAAAAAGTATGCATATTAGGTATCGCCGCGTCCGTAATAACCTGCTCTATAAAAATATCACAACGTAACCCCTCAGGTGTAAAAAAATAAAAATAAAAATGGTGTAAAAAAGCAATTTTTTGTCACCTTACATCACAAAAAGTGTAATAGCAAGTGATCAAAAAGTCATACGCACCCCAAAATAGTGCTAATCAAACAGTCATCTCATCCTGAAAAAAATGAGCCTCTACACAAGACAGTCGCCCAAAAAATTTATAAAACTATGGCTTTCAGTATGTGGAGACACTAAAGAATCATTTAAAAAAAAATAATGCTTTGTTATGTAAAACTGAAACAAACATCCAAAAAAAGTAGTCATATTTGGTATTGTCGCGTCAGTGACAACCTGCTCTATAAAAATACCACATGATCTAACCTGTCATATGAATGTTGTAAATAACAAAAAATAAAAATGGTGCCAAGACAGCTATTACTTGTTACCTTGCCTCACAAAAAGTGTAATATAGAGCAACCAAAAATCATATGTACCCTAACATAGTACAAACAAAACTGCCACCCTATCCCGTAGTTTCTAAAATGGGGTCACTTTTTTGGAGTTTCTACTCTAGGGGTGCATCAGAGGGGCTTCAAATTGGACCAGTCCAGCAAAATCTGCCTTCCAAAAACAGTATGACATTCCTTTCCTTCTGCGCCCTGCCGTGTGCCCGTACAGCAGTTTACGACCACATATGGGGTGTTTCTGTAAACTACAGAATCAGAGCCATAAATATTGAGTTTTGTTTGGCTGTTAAGCCTTGCTTTGTAACTGGAAAAAAATTATTGAAATGGAAAAGCTGCCAAAAAAGTGCAATTTTGAAATGTTATCTCTATTTTCCATTAATTCTTGTGGAACACCGACAGGGTTAACAAAGTTTGTAAAATCAGTTTTGAATACCTTGAGACAGTGGCGTACATACAGGGGTCGCAGTTGCGACCGCACCCGGCACTCCAGGGGGCCCGGCCGCCTGTGGACCCCCCTTAGGCCGTTGGCAGGGTCCCCGCTGCACTCACATGTAATGGAGCGCTCTCATGGGGACCGGCATGAAGTACAATGGCAATTTCTGGCCCCATCAGAGCGCTCCATGCCTCCATTAGATGTATAATATGGGTGTGGGGGTGGCCAGAGGATCAAGGAAGAGGGGGAGCGCGCACTCACTCACACCCGGCCAGGCAGTTCTGTTTCCATAGTGAAGCAGGGAAACCTCTCTGCTCCCTGCTTCACTGATCTTCAGAGCTCAGGAGCTCCCCTTGCTGTCCCCACATCGCACTGCTGGCTGTGGGAGATGAGCTGAAAGCCAGGGAATATGCGTCCTGTCATCAGGGAAGAAGGTAATTATGTTTTGTTTTTTGTTTTTTTATAACGCTGCAGACTGGGGGCACAACTAGAGTGAGGGGGCACAAAAGTTGGCATCTCTACTGAGGGGGACCTAATCTGCCATAACCAATTTGAGGGGGCACCTAATCTGGCATAACTACTGTGAGGGGGGCACATATGAAGGCATAACTATGAGGGGGCACATATGAAGGCATAACTACTGTGACGGGGTACGTAATCTGGCATAACCACTGTGAGGGGCACATATGTAGGCATATCTAATGTGAGGGGCACATAATCTGGCATAACCACTCTGAGGGGGTTCATATCTGGGCATATTTACTTTGAGGGGGCACATAACCGGGCATAAATACTGTGAAGGGGCACATAATCTGGCATTACTACTGTGTGGGGACACATAATCTGGCATAACCACTCTGAGAGGGCACATATCTAGGCATATTTACTTTGAGGGGGCACATTACCGGGCATAAATACTGTGAAGGGGCACATAATCTGGCATTACTACTGTGAAGGGACACATAATCTGGCATAACCACTCTGAGGGGGCACATATGTGGGCATATCTACTTTGAGGGGGCACATAACTGGGCATAAATACTGTGAAGGGGCACATAATCTGCCATAACTACTGTGAGGGGCACATAATCTGGCATTACTACTGTGAGGGGCACATAATCTGGCGTTACTAGGTGAGGGGCACATAATCTAACATTACTACTGTGAGGGGACACATAATCTGGCATTACTACTATGAGGGGACACAGAATCTGGCATTACTACTGTGAGGGGACACATAATCTGGCATAACTACTCTGAGGGGGCACATATCTGGGCATAACTACTGTAAGGGGACACATATTTGGCATAACTACTATGAGGGGGCACATATCTGTGCATAACTACTGTGACAGGAACAAAGGTGGGCATAACTACTGTGAGGGGCCACAAGGTGGGCATTAGTACTGCATGGTTGCATTTAGGGGAAATGTCCTAGATTACCCTGCTATACATTGTCATGGCTCAGTCTTACAGGCCAGCACAGCGCCCTCTGCTGGTGATTTCACAGGGGCAGTCACCATCCCTTCCTTATGTGATTTTTTTTTTTTCTCACCACAGGGACCTTATTCCGGATCCAGCGGACATCACGCCGATGCCAGCGACACCCTGGATGAGGTAGGACCAGATTTTATTAGGATTAGGTGAGTGTAGCCATGCATTGGGCTTAGGGCTCTTTAACACGAGCGGATCCCGTGCTGGTAATCCGCTGCGTGAAAGACAGCCAAGCCCTGTTCCGGACAACAGAGACACAGAGAATTAACATGATTGATAAAGCTCCGTGCCTCTCTGTGATGTTTTTACTACAAAATCACAGAGAGATAAAGTTGTCACCATGATTTTGTAGTAAAAAGATCACAGTCAATCATGTTACTGCTCCGTGTCTCTGCTGTCCAGAATGGGGCTTGGCACTCAGTTACGCAGCGGATTAGCCGCACGGAAAGAGCCCTTAGTAAGAAAATCTGCCGCTTCTTTGTAAAAATGTTTGCACTGTGGCCCATAACACTATAGTTACACCACTGGTAGGGGAGGTAGTGGGGGGGGGTTGGAGGGAAGTTGGGGGGGGGGGGCAACGGGGAGGGGGCCCCATAGATCAGTTTCGCACCGGGGCCCCATGGATTGTGTGTACGCCACTGCCTTGAGGGGTGTAGTTTCTAGAATGGGGTCATTTTTGGATGGTTTCTATTATGTAAGCCTCACAAAGTGACTTCAGACCTGAACTGGTCCTTAAAAAGTGGGTTTTTGAAAATTTCTGAAAACTTTCAAGATTTGCTTCTAAACTTCTAAGCCTTGTAACCAGTGGCGTCGCCAGGGGGGGGCCAGAGGGGGCCACGCCCCCCCTACATCATGCTGTGCCCCCCCATGTGCCCCCCCAACTAAAATACCCCCCCCTAAGTGAGCCGCCGCCGCTGCCGTCGGGCACAGGGAGATGAGCGCTTCCATTGCGCTCATCTCCTTAGTAATCTGCCTGTGCCAGCGGAGGTGCAGGGGAGGGAGAGGCGTGTCCCTTCCCCTTCCTCTGATAGGCTGCAGGCACTAGGCCGGCAGCCTATCAGAGGCCGACGCAGGCGGGGCGATGACGTCATCGCGCCGCCTGAGCCTTACAGCGCGGGACACAGGAAGAGTCTGCATCGCATCGCTAACACTGAGGTAAGTGTTTTTTTTACAATAGTGTTACTGGCACATTGTGGGGGCTTATTACAATGGGGGGGCTTATTACAATGAGGGGGGCTTATTACAATGGGGGGGCTTATTACAATGGGGGGGCTTATTACAATTGGGGGGGCTTATTACAATGAGGGGGGCTTATTACAATGGGGGGGCTTATTACAATGGGGGGGCTTATTACAATGATGGGGGCTTATTACAATGGGGGGGCTTATTACAATGGGGGGGCTTATTACAATGGGGGGGGCTTATTACAATGGGGGGGTTATTACAATGGGGGGGCTTATTACAATGAGGGGGGCTTATTACAATGGGGGGGCTTATTACAATGGGGGGCTTATTACAATGGGGGGGGCTTATTACAATGAGGGGGCTTATTACAATGGGGGGGCTTATTACAATGGGGGGGCTTATTACGATGGGGGGGCTTAATACTGGCACATGATGATGGGGGGACTTAATACTGGCACATGATGGGGGGACTTAATACTGGCACATGATGGGGGGGACTTAATACTGGCACATGATGATGGGGGGACTTAATATTGGCACATGATGGGGGGGACTTAGTACTGGCACATGATGGGGGGGACTTAATACTGGCACATGATGGGGGGGCTTAATACTGGCACATGATGGGGGGGCTTAATGGCAAGTGATGGGGGCTTAATACTGGCACGTAATGGGGGGCTTATTACTAGCACGTAATGGGGGGCTTATTACTGGCACGTAATGGGGGCTTATTACTAGCACGTAATGGGGGGGCTTATTACTGGCACGTGATGGGGGGCTTATTACTAGCATGTAATGGGGGCTTATTACTGGCACGTAATGGGGGGTTTATTACTAGCACGTAATGGGGGGGCTTATTACTGGCACGTGATGGGGGGCTTAATACTGGCACATTGGGGGCTTATTACTGGCACGTGATGGGGGGCTTATTACTGGCACGTGATGGGGGGCTTATTACTGGCACGTGATGGGGGGCTTATTACTGGCACGTGATGGGGGCTCTTGATATTGGCACGTGATGGGGGCTTATTACTGGCACATTGGGGGGCTCTTGTTACTGGCAGTGGCACGTTATTGAGGGCACTTATTGCTGGCACAATATTGGTGGGCACTATAGGGGCATCTACTGAGGCCACAAAGAAGGGGTGTTTTATATGGGGGCTCTGTACAGTAGCATTTTATACTGGGACACATTATGGTGGGTACTATGGAGAAGGGGAGACAGGAGTACTATGGAGTCATCTACGGGGGGCACTAAGAAGGGGTATTTTATACTTGAAAATTATGGGGGACACTGAGGGCATCTACTGGGGCACGATATATGGGGCATTTTATACTGGTACATTATGGGGGGCACTAGCAGGAAGGGGGGAGAGGAGCACTATGGAGGCATTTACTGGGGCACTACCGTATATAGGGGTATTTTATACTGGCACATTATGGGGGACATTAGCTCAACTGGGGGCATAAGGGGGTATGTTTTGCACATTATAAAGAGAATTATTTCTACTGGGGGGCATTATGGTGGGTTTTATTACTCCCCCATGCTATGACCCCCTAGTAGCAGCACCAGCCTCTCCCTGCTTTGTGACCCCTCTGCCCCTTCTCCAAATCCTTATTATGAAATCTTTCTCATTAGGATAAAACACAACATCAGCTCCGCCGAGCCCCCGACCAAGTGTTGAAGTGGCGTCCGAGATCCCCAAGGGCCAAGCCAAGCAACTGTAAGTGTTCATGTGAAATATGTTTATTTTATATATGTACACTCCTGTGAGAGGCGGGGAGGGAGATCTGTGGATGACACTGTTATAGGGAGGGAGATCTGTGGATGAAACTGTTATAGGGAGGGAGATCTGTGGATGACACTGTTATAGGGAGGGAGATCTGTGGATGACACTGTTATAGGGAGGGAGATCTGTGGATGACACTGTTATAGGGAGGGAGATCTGTGGATGACACTGTTATGGAGGGGGAAATGGGGATGACACTGTCATGGGGTGGATCTGTGGATGACACATATAGCATAAGATGCTATATACGGTATGTGGCATCCACAGATCCCCCCCATAGCAGTGTCATCCACAGATCCCCCTCTCTATAAAAGTGTCATCCACAGACAGCTGGACTTTTCTTCCCTGTTGCGGTTTTAGGTATTGGGTAAAGTATTGTAGCATTTCTAAGCGTACTTGTGTAAATGTATCATTGTTATTGCTGCCCCCCCTACTTTTGTCCTGGCCCCCAGTGTGCCCCCCCAAAATTTGAAAGCTAGAGACGCCACTGCTTGTAACGTCCCCAAAAAATAAAATGTCATTCCCAAAATTATCCAAACATGAAGTAGACATATGGGAAATGTAAAGTAATAACTATTTTTGTAGGTATTACTTTGTATTATAGAAGTAGGAAAAATTGAAACTTGGAAATTTGCAAATTTTTGCAAATTTTTAGTAAATTTAGTATTTTTTTATAAATAAAAAATAATTTTTTTGACTCCATTTTACCAGTGTCATAAAGTACAATATGTGATGAAAAAACAATCTCAGAATGGCTTGGATAAGTCAAAACATTTTAAAGTTATCACCACATAAAGTGACACTGGTCATATTTGCAAAAAGATTATTCGATAACGGATTTATCGACATCGAATCCTGTTAATATTATCGATAACTTCGATTAATCGCTGAAGCCCTATTACATTCTACATTCTTGGGCTAAAAATAATTTTCCAAATGGTCATTAAAAATTTTCAATAGTTTGTCTTCTACAGCTTGAGTTTTACTGCATCTGCAGATTGTTGCTTCTCCTTCTCAGTGAATCTGTATGCTTCATTTGTAGCCCTTATCACTAGTTTCCTCACAGCTGCTAAACACTTACACTGCTCAAAAAAATAAAGGGAACACAAAAATAACACATCCTAGATCTGAATTAATTAAATATTCTTCTGAAATACTTTGTTCTTTACATAGTTGAATGCGCTGACAACAAAATCACACACAAAAAAAATGGAAATCAAATTTTTTTAACCCGTGGAGGTCTGGATTTGGAGTCACCCTCAAAATTAAAGTGGAAAAACACACTACAGGCTGATCCAACTTTGATGTAATGTCCTTAAAACAAGTCAAAATGAGGCTCAGTAGTGTGTGTGGCCTCCACCTGCCTGTATGACCTCCCTACAACGCCTGTGCATGCTCCTAATGAGGTGGCGGACGGTCTCCTGAGGGATCTCCTCCCAGACCTGGACTAAAGCATCTGCCAACTCCTGGACAGTCTGTGGTGCAACGTGACGTTGGTGGATAGAGCGAGACGTGATGTCCCAGATGTGCTCAATTGGATTCAGGTCTGGGGAACGGGCGGGCCAGTCCATAGCATCAATGCCTTCGTCTTGCAGGAACTGCTGACACACTCCAGCCACATGAGGTCTAGCATTGTCTTGCATGAGGAGGAACCCAGGGCCAACCGCACCAGCATATGGTCTCACAAGGGGTCTGAGGATCTCATCTTGGTACCTAATGGCAGTCAGGCTACCTCTGGCGAGCACATGGAGGGCTGTGCGGCCCTCCAAAGAAATGCCACCCCACACCATTACTGACCTAATGCCAAACCGGTCATGCTGGAGGATGTTGCAGGCAGCAGAACGTTCTCCACGGCGTCTCCAGACTCTGTCACATGTGCTCAGTGTGAACCTGCTTTCATCTGTGAAGAGCACAGGGCGCCAGTGGCGAATTTGCCAATCTTGATGTTTTCTGGCAAATGCCAAACGTCCTGCACGGTGTTGGGCTGTAAGCACAACCCCCACCTGTGGACGTCGGGCCCTCATATCACCCTCATGGAGTCTGTTTCTGACCGTTTGAGCAGACACATGCACATTTGTGGCCTGCTGGAGATCATTTTGCAGGGCTCTGGCAGTGCTCCTCCTGATCCTCCTTGCACAAAGGCGAAGGTAGCGGTCCTGCTGCTGGGTTGTTGCCCTCCTACGGCCTCCTCCGCGTCTCCTGATGTACTGGCCTGTCTCCTGGTAGCGCCTCCATGCTCTGGACACTACGCTGACAGACACAGCAAACCTTCTTGCCACAGCTCGCATTGATGTGCCATCCTGGATAAGCTGCACTACCTGAGCCACTTGTGTGGGTTGTAGACTCCGTCTCATGCTACCACTAGAGTGAAAGCACCGGCAGCATTCAAAAGTGACCAAAACATCAGCCAGGAAGCATAGGAACTAAGAAGTGGTCAGGTCACCACCTGCAGAACCACTCCTTTATTGGGGGTGTCTTGCTAATTGCCTATAATTTCCACCTGTTGTCTATCCCATTTGCACAACAGCATGTGAAATTGATTGTCACTCAGTGTTGCTTCCTAAGTGGACAGTTTGATTTCACAGAAGTGTGATTGACTTTGAGTTACATTGTGTTGTTTAAGTGTTCCCTTTATTTTTTTGAGCAGTGTATTTAAGCTACATTCATGTAAGAATTCAGCTTAATTGAGTGTTTATGAGTAGGGATGAGGGAATCGACTTTGGATGAAGCATCCGAAGTTGATTTGCATAAAACTTTGTTATTATACTGCTCCGTACAGTATTAGAACAAAGTTTTATGCAAATTGACTTTGGATGTTTCATCCGAAGTCGATTCGCTCATCCCTATTTATGAGCTGTTAAGAAAGTACAGATAAGGGCTACAGATGAAGCCATCAGAGCAGCTCCCTGAGCACTAAGTCTTCCAAACACTTTTGCTGGACACACAGAAACTTAAAGCTCAGGCACCCTCTGTATAGACCGGGTGCTTTAAATACCCAGGGATCCATATCCATTGGCTTGGGGAAGTTTAGTGAATGCGCATACTGGTCCTTTAAAAGGCCAGATTGGAGCGCGCACCCTCAGGGAACAGTAGGCAAGATGATGGAGGCTGCAACATGGAGAGGACGTTGGCGAGCAGGATGCTGGATAGCATGGTGTGTGGTGTCCATTCCCACATGGGACAGCAGGAGGGCTGTATCATAAATTAGCATGCTACAAAGATCATGTGTATTTTAAGCTGGATGAGATACTGTGTGTATCCATTTTTATAGACATACTGTGGTACACACATCTGAAAATTTTGCTTAGTGCAACAGCCTTGTCCTACCAGGGGTCCCTTAAAGGGGAAGAGTCCCTGGCCCGTCATGGCGCCACTTGCTTTGTAGCGGGTGATTGACAGCATCAGCGGTATCCCTTTCCCCTTGGGAGGTTTCTACAAAATATGTCTCTTTTATAGAGCAAGTAAACGTGACGCCAGTTGCAGTTAAGCAACAAGGACATGGAGTCGCATTTGTAGATGGTAATGTTGGTACCCAGGGTAGGATTGCCAGAGTGGTGTAGAGTAGCCTACAATCTCTGTAGCTGTTGTATACATGTGTCACGGTGCTCCTACCTGGATATCCTTGGATCCCAGACGTGGTGTAGTCCAAAGCAAGTGCAAAAAGGGTAGTTGAACTTGGATGATGAATAAGTGGAATAAATGGAGTCGAGACTTGTAGTAATGTTGAACAGAGCTTTACTTGGCATAAACGATAATCTAAACAGTTTCCAAACTGTATCTTGGTCATCAGCAGGTATTGGCTTAATCTGGGAGGCAAACACTTCTCTGCAACAATCTCAGCTCTACTATACTACCTGGAGTAAATAGGAACTTTTCTCTTCTGCTGGAACTTAGTTTAGCTGTTTGTAGTCTGTCTCTTACTTTAATCCTATGAACTTCTTGTCCTGGCTTTGGAGTACCTCAAGCTCTAGCTTCAGCTTGGATCAAGGCAATGCAAGCCCAGGAGGGGACAAGCAACCATGTAGACTTCAGAGACAGGGCCTCTGGGTCTAGCAGAGCAGGCAGTGCTCTGCTAGCCAGCACGCAACCGCTCCCTAAGGAGGGTGGACTAGACACTGACTCACTGACTAATTAACTCCTCCCTCTCTAAAGAGGTCTGGAAGAAACTAGAAGGTTCCTCTTCAGAGAAACTATCTCTGCTCAAATTTGCTGCCACCCGCTGGTGAACCAGGGACATTACATTTGCAAGGAAATGAATATACACATTGAAGGAAATGACATTATATATATATATATATAAAGACACAGGATGCACTAACCAAGATAGTGGGGGTTCAAAGGAAGTGGTAATGGCACTCTGGGACATTACATTGGTAAGTCTGCATTTACCTCATGTCTGACAGTTTTTAGTTTTAGCGGTAAGGTTCAGTTTGTCACAATTTCATTCCAATTTAAAAAAGAAGTGCATAATTTTATGTGCTAATAATTTTTGGGAAAGCTATAGCAAATCAGACTAGGCATACTTACGCAAATAGTCACAAAGATGATAATTCTCTTTATTTTGTGACTTTTGTGCTAAATTATTTTTAGGTTTAAGTGAGCACAATCCAAAATCCATTATTTACATTTAAAAGCAATGTTCTGGCAATATAGTAAATTTGGAGCAGTTTTGGTATATTTTCTGCCTTTTTTACGATCAAAAACTGAATAAGAAAACTGGGGGTAATTTACTAAGCAGAAATACTCCTAAATTAGGAGTTCTTCTGTAACAGCGGCTGCTATGCACTGCTGTTCCCCTGCTTACCGCCACGGTCCCGGGCACCGTGTTCAGCGGTGACTTGCTGCCAGTGCTTCCCATTCACCGCTGCAGTCCTGGGCTCTGTCTATGTAGGTACTGTTGTTCTGGGATCCGCTTCACAGTTTCCTTTCAGCCCTAGCAACAGAATGCTTGCTGCTTGTTTCCTTCAGCACTTTCTTGAGGGCCAGCGTGCGTCACTTTCTGTGCTTTATGGGTTAGATCATGTGACCCCGTTGACCAATCCTAGCCCTCCTGCACATATATAAGTGGCTCAGCCCCCTTCCCCGATGCCTCAGCGTCAAGGTCCTTTTGCCCTGCTAAGGTTGAGGTTATCTCTGCTTGTGTTCCTGTGTACCGGACTCATGCTTGTTTTCCTGGACTCCGCTACCTGTTTGATCCCTGCCTGCTTGCCTTGACTTTCCTGTTGCCGACCCGAACTGCCTGACCTGTACCTGTGCCACCTGCCCTGATCTATTGCTTCGTACTCATCCTTCGGTCCTGCACTGTTGATCCTGGTTACGACTCGGCCTGCTGACTATGTCTGTACCTCTGGTACCATGCTCAGGTACCTCCTGGTCCGCTTTGACCAGCTGCCTCGTGTGCCAATCCAGTCCTTGGGCCTCTCTGTGTCTGGTAAAGTTCATGCCAGTGCTGATATATGGAGTTGTAACTATGGTCAAGGACAGGTCCAGGCACACCAGCAACTTGGCCAGGTGATGGTATTGCCACCTCTGTGTTGTAATGCTGGGATTTCTATGCCAATATCCTCCTCATCCTCCACCTTGTCCTGTGCCCTCCCTTCTAGGCACAGTTCACAGTGGTCCTCCAGCATATCACCTATGCAAAGGTAGGCGTTGGCACGCTGTTCTTCACCTGGTCAGCCTTGGCAAACGGAGCCACACCAGGGAGGAACTGCTCAGCATCATTAAAAAAGAAATTAAACACTGGCTACCTCCTCACCAACTGGAAACAGGAACCTTGGTTACTGATAATGGGAGGAACATTTTGTCTGTGCTGCGTCAGGGATGGCTGACCCATGCACCCTGCATGGCGCATGTCTTCAAACTCGTTGTCCTCAAGTCTTCCACTGAACTGCAAAAATGTCCAGGAAACTGTTCATGCACTTCAGCCACTCTTACCGTGCATGTCACCTGACATTCGAAGTTTCCACCTGTTGGAACTTGACGCTCCATATGTTAAACCGGCTGTATGAGCACAAGAAGGTGATCAGCAATTTTTTAATGCTGCAGACAGGTTTGAAACTTTTATTAAATTACTAATAAAATATGTTAGCAGATATCTGATACTTTACCTTTTATGTATAAAATTATTGAATATTTTCATTGAATATAGGTAGGACTAAAAAGTTGTTCTGTGTATGTTGGCCATAGTAGTAATGGCTATCGTTAAAATAATAATTGCATTCATTAATACAACAGTTCAGTTGGTGCCAGAGTCATAACTTAAAGATCCTGGGCCCCAGTGCAAAATCTTTAACAGGGTCTTGATCCAGTACCATGTACTTTCTTTAACACATCTGTCTTCTTATGTAATAGAGGGCCCCCTTAGTCTCCTGGGCCAGTTGGCAACTGTACATCTCCTCTCCGTATGGCTGAGCCTCAGTTTGGGGTCCAAGAAATAGGTTTTAAAATGTAACCCCAAACCTTGGTCTATGAAATTTAGAACGATAGCTGTCAGCTGGAAATTTATCAGATGAAAGCTATTGTCAATGATGAACCCTGTATATTTATTTATTTAACTTCATATGCATTTTTTCATATACTATATATCCACGTTGTAGAAGAATGATATTTGTGGCATTATTTTAAAATCTATACCCGCCCCCTTTCAAAAAGTCAGTGGTCCCCAACTTCAGTCCTCAGGGCACACCTGCAGGTCATGTTTTCAGGATTTCCTTAGTATTGAGCAGGCGATATAATTAGTGTCAATGCATCAGGACTTACCACAGGTATTCATTCTATGGGATATTCCCAAATCCTGACTGTCAGGTGGGCCCTGAGGACTGGGCTGGGGGAACCCTGCCCTAGACAGCCAACTACTCATTTACTTCTGGACCTACAGTTCTCACATGTATGATAGAATTTTTTTTTACCAACTTGATATCTGTTCCATAGATCAGAAAATGTATTGTTCACATTGGTGTCTGAGACTGGTGGCTGTGGCTGGTTGCCGAGACTGTTGGCTGTGGCTGAGACTGCTGGCACTGTGACTGGTGGCTATGGCTGGTGGCACTGACTAGTGGCTGAGACTGCTGGCACTGTCACTGGTGGTTGGTGGCACTGACTGATGATTAAGACGGCTGGCACTGACTGGTGGCTGAGACTGCTGGCACTGTGACTGGTGGCTGTGGCTTGTAACACTGACTGTTGGCTGAGATGGCTGGCACTGACTGGTGGTGCTGAGACTGTTGGCAGCGACTGGTAGCTGAGACTGCTGGCATAGGCTGCTGTCTGTGGCTGAGAGTGCTGGGACTGTGCGGCTGTGTGATGCACGAACAGTATTGGCGGCGCTCTGACGTGGAGAGCACACCATAACCTGCGAGCGGCGGCGGTGATTGGCCGACGCGCAGGTGTGGTCAGTGCGGGAGGAGTGCAGAGCGCCGTGTGATGATTGGTCGGTGCGCCGTGCTCGCTGATCTGGGCGGCACAGTTGCGTGTGGGGTGGCGGTGATTGGGCAGCGTGTGGAGCGCATGCCCAGGTCAATTTTCAGCACACACGCATGGACCCGCAGCCCTGAGCACGCACACAGAGCTTTAATTATAGTAGATATATATATATACTCTATAATAAAATCCCTGTGTGTGTGCGCGTCCGTGCGTGTGTGCCGATTAGTGAAGTGTGCATGCACGCTGTGCCCAGCTCCGCCGTGCCTCCTCCTCCCCCTCCAGCTTCCTCTGCAGCCGACTCACACCCTGGGATCCGGGCCCTGCAACCGCCACCTGCCACAGCGTATCCTTCACCGGACACCCTTACGCACCGCCAACACCTGCGCATCGGGCAGAGAGTGGCCCCATACCTGCTGCAGCATCGCATCCTGGAGTTCATAGAACTTCCAAAGAGCCTGGGAGGACGAAGCTGGGAACACTGGGGACCTCTTATTCTGGACCCTGGATATCTGTCAGCACAGGGGGCACATGTTAGTCCCTGCAGCGGCCTCATCCTCCTCGCTCCTATTTCACCCTAACCCCACCCTCAAAATTCAGCAAATGGCCGCACAGTAGCAAGTGAGAGAAGCTATCACAGGCAAGGAGCATTACACTCCAACCCCCATCATTGTATACCTATCACACAGGGATTTTATTATGTAGGATTACACTCCAGCACCCATCATCATCCTGGATATACAATAAAAGCCCTGCATGAGTGCCCTGTGTCTTTGTGTGTGTGTGCCGTTTGTTATACTGGGCATGCACGGCGCAGGGACCTATCAGCACACAGCGCTCAACACGCTGCTCGCACCTGCACGCAGGCCTGCTGCTGTGCCCATCTCCGCCGTGCCTCCTCCTCCCCCTCCAGCTTCCTCTGCAGCCGCCTCACACCCCGGGGTCCCCATCATTATACGCATATTACACTCCAACCCCCATCATTACACATATATTACACTCCAATCCCCATCATTACACACACATTACACTCTAATGAAGGCTGTAGTGTAATGATGGGGGTTTGAGTGTAATATGTGTACAATGATGGGGGTTGGAGTGTAATATGTATACAATGATGGAAGTTGGAGTGTAATACGTGTGTAATGCTCCCTGCCTGTGACAGCTTCCCTCACTTTCGACTGTGCTGCCATTTCCTGACTTTGGTGGGTGGGGTTAGGTCGAAATAGGAGCAAGGACGATGCTGCCGCTACTGGGACTGACATGTGCCCCTTTTGCTGACAGATACCCCGGGTCCAGAATGAGAGGTCCCCAGTGCTCCCAGCTTTGTCCTCCCAGGCTCTTTAGGGGTTCTATAAACTCCAGTATGCGATGCGGCAGCAGGTACGGAGCCAATCTCTTCCCGCTGCGCAGGTGTGTAAGGGTGTCCTGTGGCAGGCGGCGGTTGCAGGGCCCAGATCTCGGGGTCTGAGTCGGCTGCACAGGAAGCCGGAGGGGGAGGAGGAGGCATGATGATGCTGGGTACAGCAGCGGGCCGGCGCGCAGGTGTGGGCCATGCATGCGGAGCGCCGTGTGTTGATTGGCTGGCGTGCCGCGCATGGTAACAAGAAGCATGTTTAATAACACACTGCACTGTCCAAAAATTATTCATTTCTTCTGATCTGGCCGCCAATGTTAGCAAATTTTGCGGGACGAATAACAAAACCAAAATTGGGAAATTCGTAACTAATTTATTTGTGTAGCATCAATTCACTCATCTCTAGTAGCCATTTATTTCTCTACAACAGTAGGTAATATCTAGTTTAAGGAGATGCCTCTAGGCAAGGTAGGACATCACTGTTCATGAGATAGGGTACGTCACTGTATAACTGCAGCAAGATAATAAAGGAAAACACGAGAACAGAATCTGTTCAAATACCCACATTTTCCAGGATCTTCTATCTATAAATCAGGCAGAGCAGTAAATCATTAATAGCATCCCTGATGGAAAGAAATATGTTTTTTCAGCTTGATTTGTGTGACTTAATGTTTCATTTTAATTTATTTTTTGGGGTGATAGAATAAGAAAGGTATAATATGAAATTTCCTCTATGGATTTTTTTCGCTCTATTATTACAGTGACTGATGTAGTTGGATTATTGAGTAGTTCGGTAATGTTATAGTTTGATTGCTTTGCGTTTCTATGGATATGACAGAGGTCTACTAATAAATCTGACAACTTTATAATAAGATCTATATACCAGCATGTACCTATTTAAGTTTGAACCTGTTGAGCACCATGTGACATAAGCCATGAAGGGCCTCCTTAAGGGGCATAGACTGATGCTGCCAAAATTAGCACAGCTGGATATAGAAGCGTAAAATGCTTTATGGCTATGCAATCCCAGCAAAAAAATGTATGACTAGGCCCATGAGGTCTGAAGAACATATAGAAAGAAATTAAATAGACATGTTTATTACATGATGGTAAAATGTTTGCTCATGCTGAAGCTTCTTGATGCCTTTAGTTTTTATGTGGCAGAAATCAAAACATTGAAACGCTAAAGACTTTCTGGATAAATTGTACTTATAGGGGGTCATTTATCAAACTGGTGTAAAGTAGAGCTGACTTAGTTGCCCATAGCAAGCAACCAGATTCCTCCTGTCGTTTAACAAAGGAGCTGTCCAAAATGAAAAGTGGAATCTGATTGATTGCTATGGGCAACTAAGCCAGTTCTACTTTACAAAAGTTTGATAAATAACCCCAATAATTTCGAAACATTTAGAAGGACTTGACTACAATCTGTGTTACTTCAAATGAAGAAGATGTGAGTGTGATCAAATTACTTCTATAAAACCACTAGGAAATGCTATATAGCTCTGACAAGTTGGTAAGTATATATTTGGTGTTGAGTGATGCATTCGAAGGGGAATTCTGTCCAAAGTTTAGGAAAACTTCGATTCGCAATATATCAGAATTTCCTCATGCTTCGTGGTAACAAATGAGTTTTTCCTAAAATGGCAGCTACACATGTTAAAAATTGAAAGTAAGAAGCCAGGGAATGCGAGAAGACCCATAATGTCGTGCAGCCAGCCAGGTAGCCATCCTCTGTGATGTCACATCCCTATAAAACCCTCATCTTGCATGGTTTCTGCCATTGTCCTATGAGCTGAGCATAGGAGGAGACGTGGCGAGTGCTCATGCGCTAGGGACAGTGTTGCTGAAAGCGATCAATTAAAAATATTGGAGAAGGGAGAGTGCAGGGAGAGTTATTCTGCATCAGTTTTATTTCTTTATTCCTACATTTACTTATAGCTAGAGATGGCCTTGCGGTTCGCCCAGTGGTCGTTTCGCGGCGAACTTTGCTCGTTCGCGATTCGCCGAACATGCGAACATATGGCGATGTTCGCATGCGACATATTTATTTGCATTGCGCCGAACTTTGACCCATGACACATCCATCAGGTGGGACAGGACAGCCATTTTAGACGTTTCAGCACATAGACACACCCCCACCCTATAGCAAAACCCTATCTGGCAGCCATTTTACATTCTGTGTTTTGCCAGTGTAGGGAGAGGTTGCTTTGTGGAGCAGGGACAAACTGTTAGGGACACCAAACGCTAGCTACTAGGGCCACAAAAGTCCTTTTAAGGACTGATTTAGATGTGCTATCAATAGGTGTGATATACTTATAATATACTTTCTAACATAGAAAGCATAATATAGTGCATTTGTATTGTGCAGCAGTTGTGTGCGGTTCTGCTGCAATATCACAGCTATATAGATGGACAAACGCTATTGGAATACCTAATTGCAACTGGTGTGATATACCTGTTGCCTCACAAAATACAGATTAAGGGGTGCAATATGCCTGCTTCCACAAAATACTGATTAAGAGGTTTTTATATACCTGCTTCCACAAAATACTGATTGAGGGGTGTGACATACCTGCTTCCACCAAATATTGATTGAGGCCTGCGATACACCTGCTTCCACAAAATACTGATCAAGGGGTTATATATGCCTGCTTCCACAAAATACAGATTGAGGGGTGCGATATGTCTGCTTCCACAAAATACTGATTAAAAGGTTTTTATATACCTGCTTCCACAAAATACTGATTAAGGGGATTGATATACCTGCTTCCACCAAATATTTACTGAGGCCTGCGATATACCTGCTTCCACAAAATTCTGATTAAGGGGATTGATATACCTGCTTCCACCAAATATTAACTGAGGCCTGCAATACACCTGTTTCTATAAAATACTGATTAAGGTGATTGATATACCTGCTTCCACCAAATATTGATTGACGCCTGCGATACACCTGCCTAAACAAAATACTGATTAAGGGGCTTGATATACCAGCTTCCACAAAATACTGATTGAGGCCTATGATATACCTGCGTCCACAAATACTGCTCTTCTCTATGGATTTTGGCACAGTGTCATTTTAAAAATGACAGGCAGAGAAATAAGCAGGCCGTTCAGCAGGGGTGGTAGAGGTCGGGCAGGTGCACCAGGCCGGAGCCTAAGTGGGAAGTTGGAGAAGGTGCATGCGATTACGTCAAAGGACACACCAGAGTTGGTTGAGTGGCTCACTCAGCCTTCCGCTTCTGCACCCTCCTCATCCTCTGTATCTGCACTCTCCTCACTCTCTGCTGTGTGCACCCCCAAAGACACCACCACCACCATAGCCCCTCCACTCGAGTCAGAGGAATTATTTTCCCATCCATTCCCAGACCTTACCGATGCGCAGCCATTCTTGGCATCAGATGAGGAAGAGGAGGTAGCAACGGCCGCCACCCAGCGGTCTGACGACAATACCCAAATTAGCCCAAGGAGGGTGTTTCCCGCTGTTGCTGCCTACTCCGAGAACTCTAATGTCAGTGGTGGTGAAGGTGACTATGATGACGTGTTGATGGACATCACAAGGGTGCCAACAAGAGAGGAAGAGGAGGGGAGTTCAGAGGGCGAGATGGAGCAGCAGATAGGGAGGAGAAGGAGGAGAAGCAGGCAGAATTTGCAGTGCGCAGGAGGCAAAAAGCAGACTGCAAATGTATCTGTAGTGAGCCATCCACCATGCAGTCACATCTTGCACTCCCAGGAAGCCTACACATGGCTCCGCAGTGTGAGATTTTTTAACGTGTCAGCTCCTGACAATAGTGTTGCCATATGCAGCCTGTGCTGTCAACGCATAAGTCGCAGTAAGCCCAACACTCTCCTAGGGACGACCGCCTTAAAGAAGACATCTGGCCTCCCATCAGCGAGCGCAGTGTCGTCGCGTTCATCTGGCAGAAGGCAGGCTCCTGTGGCCCAAATGTTCGAGCATAAAAAGTTGATGACGGCGGACAACCCTCTTGCCCATCGGCTCACCGCTGGCTTGTCAGAACTGCTAGCCCACCAACTACTGCCATATAAACTGGTGGACTCAGAGGCCTTTAGAAAATTTGTAGCTATTGGCACACCGCAATGGAAAGTCCCCGGAAGAAAATATTTCTCCCAGAAGGGCATCCCAGAGCTATATGGCCACGTTCAGCGGCAAGTGAATATATCTCCGGCACACAGTGTCGGTGCCAAGTTACATCTGACCACAGACACGTGGTCTAGCAAACACGGGCAGGGAAGGTACTGTACATAACTTTTACTGCCCACTGGGTGAACCTTCCGATGGCCGTCAAGCATGTAAGACGTGGCACCTGTTCGGATTTGGTCCTACCGCCATGGATTGCATGAAGGCCTGCCTCTTCTTCTCCTCCTCCTACTCCATCTTCCGTCTCCTCATCGGCTGACTCCTCCTTTTCCTCTGCTACCCCCTTTTCCGCTGCACCCCCCAAGCTCCCCAGAACCTATTCGACGTGCCAGGTGAGATGTTGCCATGCTGTGCTGCAGCTGTTGTGCCTTGAAGCCAAGAACCACACCGGTCCTGCACTGCTTTCAGCTCTGCGGTCACAGGCCGATCAGTGGATAACGCCGCTCAATTTGACAGTTGGTAAAGTGGTGTGCGACAACGGTGCCAATCTGCTGAGCGCGCTGAAACAGGACAAAATGGCACACGTGCCGTGCATGGCACACATCCTGAACTTAGCAGTGCAGCGATTCGTTGCCAAATACCCCGGGGTCCAGGACGTCTTGCGGCAGGCCAGAAAAATCTCTGCCCATTTTAGAGGATCTTATACAGCCATGGCTCGCCTTGCTGACATTCAGCGGCGACACCACCTGCCCGTCAGACGTCTGATTTGCGACAGCCCGACGCGCTGGAACTCCACCTTGTATATGCTTGATAGGCTGCTCCAGCAGCAACGCACCATTAACGACTACCTGCACAAACTAATAATGTCTAAGTTCACTGAGCAAGCAATAGTTTTAGGCCTCATGCACACAGGCGTTGTTTGGGTCCGCATCCGAGCCGCCAAAACGGCCGTGTGCTGTCCGCGTCTGTTGCTCTGTTCCGTGGCCCCGCCAAAAAAATAGAACATGTCCTATTCTTGTCCGTTTTGCATTTCTACAGTTTTAAGACCACAAAAAACTGAACGGTCGTGTGCATGAGGCCATAGGCTACATGCACACGACCGTGCCGTTTTTTGCATTAGGCCATAGGCTACATGCACACGACCGTGCCATTGTTTGCTGTCTGCATCTTTTGCGGCCCCATTGAAGTGAATGGGTCCGCACCCGAGCCGCAAAAACTGCGGATACGGATGCAGATCCGAAAAACTGTCGTGTGCATGAGGCCTTATGTGAATGTAACAAATTAGTACAGTATAAAGACCTAAAGGAACTTTTACAGTGAATACTAATAGCATTATTCATATCCTTCCCACTTCCTTCATTGTGGAAACCATTATCTATGTTGCTGTTCTGACCAAGTAGGATGTAAAGGCCATTACCTGAAAAAGTAATTTTTTTGAAAATCACCATCAGACTGAGGAACTGAGTCAAAGCAATAATCAAGACAAACAAGAATGTGCCTGAATCTTAGGGCTCATGCACACGAACGTATTTTCTTTCCGTGTCCGTTCCGTCTTTTTTGCGGACCATATGCGGAACCATTAACTTCAATGGGTCCGCAAAACAAAACGAAAGTTATTCCGTGTGCATTCCGTTTCCATATGTCCGTATTTCCGTTCTGCAAAAAACTAGAACATGTCCTATTATTTTCTGCATTACGGACAAGGATAGTACGGTTCTATGAAGAGCCAGTTGTTCCCTTCCGCAAAATACAGAATGCACACGGATGTCATCCGTATTTTTTGTGGATCTGTTTTTTGCGGACCGCAAAATACATACGGTCGTGTGCATGAGCCCTTAAGGAAAGGAATAAAAGCTGGTCTACCTTAAATAGGCCACAAGGGCTGATCCTGGCTGGGGCTGGAACCAAGCTACAACCAGAAGATCCTACTGTCTAGTGAGTTCAGTGGCACAGCATTTCCCTCATATACACTCACCTAAAGAATTATTAGGAACACCTGTTCTATTTCTCATTAATGCAATTATCTAGTCAACCAATCACATGGCAGTTGCTTCAATGCATTTAGGGGGGTGGTCCAGGTCAAGACAATCTCCAGAACTCCAAACTGAATGTCAGAATGGGAAAGAAAGGTGATTTAAGCAATTTTGAGCGTGGCATGGTTGTTGGTGCCAGACGGGCCGGTCTGAGTATTTCACAATCTGCTCAGTTACTGGGATTTTCACGCACAACCATTTCTAGGGTTTACAAAGAATAGTGTGAAAAGGGAAAAACATCCAGTATGCGGCAGTCCTGTGGGCAAAAATGCCTTGTGGATGCTAGAGGTCAGAGGAGAATGGGCCGACTGATTCAAGCTGATAGAAGAGCAACGTTGACTGAAATAACCACTCGTTACAACCGAGGTATGCAGCAAAACATTTGTGAAGCCACAACACGCACAACCTTGAGGCGGATGGGCTACAACAGCAGAAGACCCCACCGGGTACCACTCATCTCCACTACAAATAGGAAAAAGAGGCTACAATTTGCACAAGCTCACCAAAATTGGACTGTTGAAGACTGGAAAATGTTGCCAGGTCTGATGAGTCTCGATTTCTGTTGAGACATTCAAATGGTAGAGTCCAAATTTGGTGTAAACAGAATGAGAACATGTATCCATCCTCTGATGGCTACTTCCAGCAGGATAATGCACCATGTCACAAAGCTCGAATCATTTCAAATTGGTTTCTTGAACATGACAATGAGTTCACTGTACTAAAATGACCCCCAAAGTCACCAGATCTCAACCCAATAGAGCATCTTTGGGATGTGGTGGAACGGGAGCTTCGTGCCCTGGATGTGCATCCCTCAAATCTCCGTCAACTGCAAGAAACTATCCTATCAATATGGGCCAACATTTCTAAAGAATGCTATCAGCACCTTGTTGAATCAATGCCACCTAGGCAAAAGGGGGTCCAACACCATATTAGTATGGTGTTCCTAATAATTCTTTAGGTGAGTGTATATATATAACTGCAGTGCTGAGCGCTGAATAAAATTTGTTTTTTGACCAAAATACATCAATAAAGATTTTAACACATATAACTGCAGCTCTGAACGCTGAATAAAATTAGTTTTTCGACCGAAATACGTCAATAAAGATTTTAGCACATATAAATGCAGGCTAAACGCTGAATAAAATTTGTTTTTCAAATGAAATACGTCCCAAAAAGGATTTACCACATATAACTGCAGCTTTGAACGCTGAATTAAATTAGTTTTTCGACCAAAATACGTCACTAAAGATTTTACTGCATATAACTACAGTGCTAAACGCTGAATAAAATTTGTTTTTCGACCGAAATACGCCCCAAAATGGTTTTACCACATATAACTACAGTGCTGAACGCTGAATAAAATTAGTTTTTCTACTGAAATACGTCACTAAAGGCTTAGGACAAGCCATCAGTTCTCTGAAAGGTGCAGAGTCCACCACTTGGAAAGGGAGGGACTAAGCATGAGCAACTTGGACAGCAGCACGTTAAGCTTCTGCACCGTTGAATGCGTGCACGCATACTGTTCTCTCTTAGCAATTGCTTTGGTGATCGATTCCTGACGGAATGACTAACGAGGAGTAGAAGGAGCAGGAGCATCAGGACCAGCAGACGATGGGAACGATATATAGCTCCCTTCGCCTGAGTTGGTGGAGCCTTGACTGCCTGATATTGGGTGCAGCGTGCCACTGGGTGATGCAGCGGTTGCTGCGGCAGGCTAGACCGCCACATCAGAGCCATGTTTCTCCCAAGCTACTTTATGGTGATGCTGCATATGTTGACGCAGGGCCGTGGTGCCAACATTGGCACACTGGCCATGCTTCACCTTCTGCCCACAGATTATACATACTTTTTGTACTGAAATAGGACACTGACAGCTTTCATAACATATAACTGCAGAAGTAAAATGCGTATATATTTTTTGTTTTGTACTGAAATAGGCCACTAAACTCTTTCAACACAAAGAACTGGAGAAGTGAAATGCGTATATATTTTTCTTTTTCCACAGATATAAGCCACTAGAGGCTTTTCAACATAGCACTTGCACCCCAAAAACAAGAACAAATAGCTGGAATGCCAGAGCTATATAATGGCTATTTGGATCCCCAAATAATTTTTCTCGGCACTTGTAAATCGCTTTTTTTTTTTTCACAATGAGGTTTCTCTAGCACTCTCCCTAGCGACTTCAAACGTCTCTCCCTGCACTAAGATGCTGTGAAATGATTCCTCCCTATCGTTTCCCTTTAATTTTAATAATATTTCCCTGCACTTGTAAATCACTTTTTTTTTCACAATGAAGTTTTCCTAGCACTGTCCCTAGCGGCTTCAGACGTCTTTCCCTGCACTAAGATGCTATGAAATGATTCCTTGCTATCGTTTCCCTGCAATTTGAATAATATTTTCCTGCACTTATAAATCGCTTTTTTTTTTCACAATGACTCTCCCTAGCACCTGCAACATCTGTCCCTACACTCAGAATGCTGTAAAATGTCTGAATCCAACGTGGCTGTGGGTATTTATAGGGCTGTGACATCACAGGGCTGGATGGCTGCTGATTGGCTGCATGCATGGCATTATGGGTCAGCCCTCCTTCCCAGAGTTCCTTGCCCCATGTTCTCACACGTGCCATTGTAGCCACCGTTTTAGAAAACAATTGCGATTCATTACCACGAAGCGCAAGGAAATTCGCATTAGTTGCAAATCGAATTTTTCCTGAAATTAGGATAGAATTCCACTTTGTCAGCTTCGATTCGCTCATCTTTAGCCACAATGTATGTCAGATTGCAACTCTAGGAAATAATCTAATACAATTTACAAATAAAAAACATTATTAGGAATAATGGTTGACATAAGACGAAAACTATAGGAAGACATTTGTAAATTAAAAATAAAATATTACTGATTCATTTTTATAATGTATGTACATTGATTTAATCATATTCATCTACCTTATTATTTGTAAAGCATTATTTAAAGTATCTTCCCTCCAGCATCATTTTTTTAAACTTGTTATTCCCCAGTTCTGGTATTATCATTTGACCTTTCTCAGGATTCGGTAATCCTATCTGCCATAAATTATAGAAAATGAGCGCTCCGAACAAAAAGAGGAACAGCCATGAACATCTTCATAAAGGCTTTTGATCATTTGCAGAAGTACAATCAAGAGCAACAGAAGGGACCTAACTACATAACCATAGTTAAAAAGAAGATGGATAGAGAGAATCCATGCCATCTGGATGTTATTTAGAGGGGTCCTTCACCTGGGACCCCCTCTATTAGTCAGTGTGAAATGCTGCTCTGTTCCATTGATCCATTACTTGGATTGTCATTCCCCCAGTGATAATAGCTGATCACCAAGGGTTTCAGAAGCTAGACCTCCATTTTTAAAATAAGTTATCATGGTGAGACACTCCCTTTAAGTACATGTAGCCAAATGACAAGACTAGTTCTGCTATTAGGGTTTTCCCATTTAAATTACAAAAATGTGTATTATTTTAATGTGGATAGTGTTGATCGCAAATATTCTAATCGCAAATCTTTATTGCGAATATTGGCACTTTGAGAATTTGCGAATATCTAGAATATAGTGCTATATCTTCGTAATCGTGAATATTCTAGATTTTTTTTCATTAGTACCCATGATCCCTCACTGATTCTTGCTTGTGGGCCAATGAGAAGGCTGCAATATCTTTGACTTTAGGAGTAGTGTTGATCGCAAATTTTTGTATCGCAAATTTTTGACGCAGATTTTCCGATTGCAGATTTTCGCAATCAAGAAAATAATGACTGGAGAATAGATCACAAATTCTTGAATTCGCGAATATTGTCAGCGCCACTTCTGTGAGAAGGTCTGGCAAACGTTCTTCTCTACCTCTTTTATGATGTTCTTTGTTTTGGTTTCACTTTCTCATCTCCTTTCCTTCTGCCAGGTGTCACTTATTTAGACATAATCGTCTTCCTTTATATTCCCTCCCATACTGCCTCACTTTGTGGTTTATACTACTTCCTGGATGAAGTGTTCACTGCTGGAGGCTGCATCTGCTGTTTGCTCAGATAAGTCCTTTACTTTATTGTGTTTGCTTACTGGCTTGATTCTAGGTGACCCTGACTCCCTCCGTATTAAGTGCAGGGAGCCGGTGGTCGTGTCTCCTCACTATTATAGGGTTTTCAGGTGTCACACAGGCTTAGGTACGTGGGCATGCAATCGTCTACCATCAAGACCCTTGTATGTGCATAGCAGTCAGGGAGAGCTCTTAGGGTTTTATAGGGATCATCTAATAGCTCCTTAGTTTGGGATCAAGCCAGTCGCTCATTTATTTATAAGTTCCAGCTATCTGCAAATCTCATCCATGACAAATATATGGCGAATATTCTCCCAAATATTCCTGAAATATCGCAAATTCGAATATTGCCCCTACCGCTCATCACTAAATGTGGATAGGAGAGAAAAGAGATGCGATTGGGAGGTCTATGGGACCAATTCTGTGACTATCTGAGAGTTGTTATAAAAAAAGAGTTCTAAAAGTATTTAACCAGTGCCAGGTTGCCCAAATTCATTGCAAGAAAATGCCAATATGTATATAAATATAGTAATGTCATGGTGCGGTGTCAAAGGGGATCAGCCTGGCCAAAAGGAGAAATAAGGGAGCAGGTCACCTCCTACTGCATCCCTAATCCTCTCCCTGACTTCTCAGCGTATGAGCGGACCCCGATGGTAGGACGACTCATACTCAGAATACCTAGAGACCCTAAGTCGCCCTGGTAATTCCTCACCAAGGGGCAGGGAAGAGACGACCTGTTCATCCCAGTAATGGAGGAACAGGAGTCTCTATCTGAGGCCAGACTGCAAGGAGAGGGGAACACTTACATGCCACAGACACACTGACTGGAACCCGTGCACTAGTGCTGCTGTCCACACCAACATTAAAGGACACAGCACACACCACAAACCACATAGTAACCCAGGACACCCATAGCTGCAATAACATGAGACAGGAGAATGTCTAGTAAACATGCTGGACACCAAACACCACCAGACATGTAACACCAAACTAGACATACAAACACCCTGAACATAACCCACTACATACAAATAAGGACAGGAAGGGAAGGAGACACCAGGATGACATTGATGACCACAAGTGTGGCCCTCACTGGACAGATGGAACACCCTGGACTGGAGCTGAGCTCCAGCACCAACAACAGCTGAAGTACAACTGACTCCAGCCAGGAAACCACAGAAGATATAAGCCAAGTGACCACACCCAGTCAGGGAGTTAACCCTTACAGCACCAGACAGAGGGAGGCTACAACTAAAAGGGGAAGTGCACACACAAGCATACCAAACAGGTAACCACCGGCAATAGCATGCGTGGCAACCATGTCACGGCAATTATCCAGAAGGCCGAGACACTGCCACCGCATGCTCTCACAGCAACACAACAACAGTGTCACAGCATACACCATAGGCCGTGACAAGTAATTAATTATGTTCAATTGCACTGATGCACAGAGCTATAGAATGAAATGCTTCAGTGTGTTGTACTATCTAGCATGTAATAACATTAGGATCCTACCCAGATAAATTGTGTGGTAATGTTAATACATAGACATAGTGAAGGATGATGCTTAGTTGGACAGTCACTAAGAACATAGATTGGTTTCGGCAGAGATTTGCATTGCTGTTGATCTATCTAAAGATATATCTAAATAAATAGACTTCATTCTAAAGACCATGAAGAGGACAGAGGATCATAGATATAATCTGTATCATTTCCATTTTTTCATCATTTAAACAATGCTCCCCTTGCACTTCTCATGATTACCGTTACTCTTTCCTTTTAACCTTCTGCATATTTCGACCCTCTTAATCTTCTTTACAGATTTCTTTGAAACACTTGATTTACTGCACTTTGTCTTGCGTAATGCTACTTTTGAAATAGGAAAATTGGCTTTTCTATGAGCTCAGCATTGTCACCGAGCCAAACCCTTCCACGTAGTTAACATTCATTGAGCTGCTAGGAAATACCTTTAAGTATAACTCGTATAGATGACAGGCACTTTAGTAGATCCTTGTAAATGGTTAATAGTTGACTCAGAACACTAACTTGATGAAATGGCTCCAGTTTCCCAGAAGGCTTGTGCAACTTTTTAGGCCTTTTTTCATAACGCATGGGAACAAATCCACAAAATAGGAAGATTTAAGTAGAATTCGCAATGGATATAATTTAGAAGTTTAACACAGCACTACTCATCAGTTCATGTGGCCCCACAAGAAGAACATTTTACAGCCAAATATCAGAGCAGAAAATGTTGGCTTTTTTACAATCGAAGGACATTTTTAGGTTTTTAAGTCCAATTGCTAAAATTCACCGCAGCCAGTCACTAAAATAGATATACACATTCACCACTTTGAAAATTAAAAAATAGCTGAAGCAGCACTCGGGTATATTTTAGAAGCCTCACAGCAGTGAATGAAGAAAGTTGGCCATGCGGGGTATGTTCTCTATTCACAGCAGGCACCTGTTCTTTAGAATGGAGTAGGTCCCAAAGGTGGACCTGTAGCTTTAGAATGTTTATGGCATATCCTATGAATATGACATAAATGTCTAGATTGGCACAGAAGAGGGCAGGCCGGGAGGCCCATCTAATTCCTGATTTTCTACTCCAGTTTTTGGTGTAGAAAATGGCTTAAATCTATGCCAGTAAGATGTTATAGATTTAAGTTTGTCTCATGGAGGAAGCGCTAAAGTTATGTAATAACCTGGTCCTCCATATAACTTTGGCGCTTCCTCCAGCGGTACAGAGAGACTTAAGACTGGTGTGGAAAATGCTGGTCTTAATAAACGACACCTCAAATCTAAAATTCATTCAGTGTAATGTATGACATATAATAAAGCAAAAATTGCTGCATATCAAATGTCCCTGCATCAAATTCTGATATCCATCAAACCAGATTAAGGAAATGTAAGTGATGTACTCGTTGTTACAGAACATTTCACCTATTATGATACAAACCCAAGGTTCAGAGAGCTATCACACTGGCACAGGCTCTCTGGGAGAAAATTGTTGTACACCATGGATTGCCAGAACACACTCAATCTGACCCAGGGAGAGTCTTTGAGAGTTGGTTGATCTGAAAATTTGTGAAACTAAAAAGTCCAGAGCCATCCCTCAAGCGGACACACAACCTGAGAGGTTCAACTGTACTCTTCTTAAAATGTTGGGCAGTCTAGATCAGCAGAAAACAGCCTTCATCTTTAGCTAAAAATGTCAATCAGTAATAGGACTAGTCCAAATGCCCAAATGTCCATGTTCATCATGCAGATGTCACAGCCAGACAGCTGAGAAGCGCTCACAGGAGCTTCTCAGATCCTCCTCCTTGAATTTCTTTGTTTTGGTTTAGTTTCTCATCTCGTTAGTCTATCTCAGCTGTCATGCAGTCAGACTGATCGCTACCCTTTAAGTTCCTCCCCATAATGCAGTAGTGTGCGGCTGATACAACTTCCTGGAGTGAGTGTGCCTGCTGTTCCCAGTTCCCAGTTCCCAGTTCCCAGTCCTCAGTCGTCAGTCGTCTGCAGATAAGTGCTGTTTATGTATTTATGTTTTTGTCTTTTCTGGATCCAGGTGACCCTGACTCCCTCCGTGTCAGTGTAGGGAGCCGGTGGTCGTGTCCCTTCACTATTGTAGGGTCTTCAGGTAATAGATAGCCGAGGAACGTGGATATGCGGCCATCCACCTTTGGGGTGTTCGCATAGGCTGAGCAGTGAGGGAGAGCGGCAGCTCTATTGCAGGGGTCTCCCTTTGTTCCTTAGTTGTGGATCCAGAGAGACATTGTTTATATGGTATTGTCTTGTTTCCTGTACACCATCCGTGACATTATCAGCCGCCAAAACCGTCTCAAGCATGGATCCGGTTTCACTTTTGGCTGAACGCCTCCAGGGTCTTTCATTGGAGGTAGCTGATCTCCGTAGGATTTTTTCTCAGTTTCAAGTGACCGGTTCAACTTGCGTTCATGGAGTTTGTGCTGAGCCAAAGATCTCGCTCCCGGATACGTTCTCTGGGGGTAGTGAGAATTTTGTGCGTTTTAAAGAGGCTTGCAAACTCCATTTTCGCCTTCTTCCCCATTCTTCTGGTGATGAAGAACGGAGGGTGGGGATCATTGTATCGCTGCTCAGGGGTAACGCTCAGTCTTGGGCCTTTTCGCTACCGGAGGGGGCACGGCCCCTCCGCTCAGTGGATGAATTCTTTTTACCCCTGGGTCAGATATATGATGATCCGGATCGTATTGCTCTGGCTGAGTCTAGACTACGTCTGTTATGCCAGGGTAAACAATCCGCAGAGATATACTGCTCCGAATTTCGGAGATGGGCAGCTGAAACTGGTTGGAATGATGCTGCACTCCGAAGTCAATTTTGCCATGGTCTTTCAGAGGGATTGAAAGATGCATTTTCCTTTCATGAGAGGCCTATCTCCTTGGACTCTACTATGTCTCAGGCCGTTCGTATTGACAGGCGTCTTAGAGAGAGACGAGAGATCTCTCCTTCCTGTCCTACTCAGTCTCGGTGCAGCGGTCTCATTCTGTGCGCAGGAGTCTCAGTCGCTGTCAGCCCCTTCTGAGCAGGAGCCCATGCAGCTGGGGTTGATTGCCTCTGACAATTGAAGATTCAGCCCGCATGGGAGGGTTTGTTTTTGTTGTGGAGGTATAAATCATTTGGCAAATGTTTGTCCCTCAAGGAGATTCAGGCAGTTTTCTGGGAGTAATAAAGAGACAAAAAGGAAAAAATCTTTTAAAAATGTTCCGTCTGTTACTATTGGCAGGGTTGAGGCGGAAATTGAAGGTTTTCCGTTTGCTTGTAGTTCCCGTTTTGTCCTGCCTGCTAGGGTGGCGCTAGAGAGCAAGAGCATTTTTTGTGAGATTTTTGTGGATAGTGGAGCAGCTGTCAACCTCATTGATAATCAATTTGCAATAACTCATGGTTTCCAGGTATGCACTTTGGGAAGGGATATTCCTGTTTTTGCTATTGATTCAGCTCCACTTTCTCAGAAATCATTAAAGGGCATAGTTCACAATATCCGTTTAATTGTGAGTGATGCTCATGTTGAGGATGTGTCATGTTTTGTCCTTAGCGGTTTGCCTACTCCTCTAGTGTTGGGGCTACCCTGGCTCACTAAACATAACCCCACCATTGATTGGCAAGCGAGGCAAATAAATGGTTGGAGTGACTTTTGCAGAGAGAATTGCCTCATAACATCTGTTTCTGAGGTTTCTACTAAGACTGTACCACCTTTCCTCTCTGAATTTTTGGATGTCTTCTCTGAGAGTGGAGTTCAGGGTTTGCCTCCGCACAGGGAGTATGATTGCCCTATTAATCTCATCCCAGGCGCCAAGCTGCCTAAATCTCGTTTATACAATCTCTCCCAACCTGAGAGGGTCGCTATGCGGGCTTATATCTCTGAGAGTTTGAGAAAAGGACACATACGACCCTCGAAGTCACCTGTTGCCGCTGGTTTTTTCTTTGTTAAGAAAAAAGATGGTTCTTTAAGACCTTGTCTGGATTTCAGGGAGCTGAACAGTATCACTATTCGTGATCCTTATCCGCTTCCTCTGATCCCGGACCTGTTTAACCAGGTTGTTGGGGCTAAAGTCTTTTCCAAATTAGACCTAAGAGGGGCATACAACCTGGTTAGGGTCAGAGAAGGAGACGAATGGAAGACGGCTTTCAATACCCCTGAGGGCCATTTTGAGAATTTGGTTATGCCTTTTGGTTTGATGAATGCCCCAGCCGTTTTTCAGCATTTCGTCAACAGCATTTTTTATCATTTAATGGGAAAATTTGTATTAGTGTATTTGGATGACATTTTGATTTTTTCTCCTGATTTCAAGACTCATAAGGAACACTTACGTCAGGTCTTGCTCATTCTGCGGGAGAATAAATTATATGCGAAACTGGAAAAATGTGTGTTTGTGGTTCCAGAAATCCAATTTCTGGGGTTTCTTGTCTCCGCTTCTGGTTTTCGCATGGACCCCGAGAAGGTCCGCGCTGTGCTTGAGTGGGAGCTTCCTGAGAACCAGAAGGCGCTGATGCGTTTTTTTTGGGCTTTGCCAATTATTACAGGAAATTTATTTTGAATTATTCCTCTGTTGTTAAACCACTCACTGATATGACCAGAAAGGGGGTAGATTTTTCTTCCTGGTCGGTAGAGGCGCGTAAGGCCTTTTCTAATATCAAGGAGAGTTTTGCTTCCGCTCCCATCCTAGTACAACCTGATATTTCGTTACCCTTCATAGTTGAGGTTGATGCTTCTGAGGTAGGGGTGGGTGCGGTCTTGTCTCAGGGTTCCTCTCCTGCCAAATGGCAACCGTGTGCCTTTTTCTCAAAGAAACTCTCCTCCGCAGAGAGAAATTATGATGTGGGAGATAGGGAATTGTTGGCCATCAAGTTGGCTTTTGAGGAATGGCGCCATTGGCTAGAGGGAGCCAGACACCCTATTACCGTGTTTACTGACCATAAAAATCTGGCCTATTTGGAGTCAGCCATGCGTCTGAACCCGAGACAGGCCAGATGGTCTTTTTTCTTTTCAAGGTTTAATTTTGTTGTTACGTTCCGCCCTGGGGTTAAGAATGTGAAGGCAGATGCCCTGTCTCGTTGTTTTCCAGGAGGTGGGAATTTTGAAGACCCGGGTCCCATTTTGGCTGAAGGTGTGGTGGTCTCTGCTCTTTTTCCTGAATTGGAGGCAGAGGTGCAGGCAGCCCAGTCAGAAGCTCCTGATCTTTGTCCTCCTGGGAGGTTGTTTGTGCCTCTCGCTTTGAGACACAAGATTTTTAAAGAACACCACGACACGGTCCTTGCTGGGCACCCGGGGGCAAGAGCCACACTGGATCTCATCGCTCGGAGATTCTGGTGGCCTGCGCTTCGTAAGTCGGTTGAGGGTTTTGTGGCAGCTTGCGAGACTTGCGCTTGTGCCAAGGTCCCTCATTCACGGCCATCAGGTCCTCTCCTTCCTTTGCCCATTCCTTCCCGTCCTTGGACACATCTGTCCATGGACTTCATAACGGACTTGCCTCGTTCCTCGGGGAAGTCTGTGATTCTGGTGGTGGTGGACCGTTTTAGCAAAATGGTGCATTTTATCCCTTTCCCTGGTTTGCCCAATGCTAAGACGCTGGCGCAGGCATTTATTGACCACATTGTCAAATTGCATGGTATTCCTTCAGACATAGTCTCTGATAGGGGCACGCAGTTTGTTTCCAGATTCTGGAAGGCTTTCTGTTCTCGCTTGGGGGTTCGGTTGTCATTCTCTTCTGCTTTCCATCCGCAGTCGAATGGCCAGACAGAGCGCGTCAATCAGAATCTGGAGACATATCTGCGCTGTTTTGTGGCGGAGAATCAGGAGGATTGGTGTTCTTTTTTGTCCCTTGCTGAGTTTGCTTTAAATAACCGTCGTCAGGAGTCCTCTGATAAGTCACCATTTTTTGGTGCATATGGGTTCCATCCGCAGTTTGGGACTTTCTCGGGAGAGGGCTCTTCTGGTTTGCCTGATGAGGACAGATTCTCCTCGTCTTTGTCATCTATTTGGCAAAAGATTCAGGATAATCTAAAGAGCATGAGTGAGAGATATAAGCGTGTGGCGGATAAGAGACGTGTGCCTGGTCCGGACCTGAATGTTGGTGATCTGGTGTGGTTGTCTACCAAGAATATCAAATTGAAGGTTCCCTCCTGGAAGTTGGGTCCTAGGTTTATTGGGCCTTACAAGATCCTGTCTGTCATCAATCCTGTTGCCTACCGTCTTGATCTTCCTCAGACTTGGAAGATCCATAATGTTTTTCAGAAGTCCTTATTGAAACCTTATGTTCAACCTATTGTACCCTCGCCTTTGCCTCCTCCTCCGATTATGGTTGATGGAAATCTTGAATTTCAGGTCTCTAGGATTGTGGATTCTCGTCTTGTCCGCGGTTCCCTCCAGTACCTCGTTCATTGGGAGGGTTATGGTCCTGAGGAGAGGATGTGGGTCCCAGTGACGGACATTAAGGCCTCTCGTCTCATCAGGGCTTTCCATAGGTCCCATCCTGAGAAGGTGGGCCCTGAGTGTCCGGAGTCCACTCCTAGAGGGAGGGGTACTGTCACAGCCAGACAGCTGAGAAGCGCTCACAGGAGCTTCTCAGATCCTCCTCCTTGAATTTCTTTGTTTTGGTTTAGTTTCTCATCTCGTTAGTCTATCTCAGCTGTCATGCAGTCAGACTGATCGCTACCCTTTAAGTTCCTCCCCATAATGCAGTAGAGTGCGGCTGATACAACTTCCTGGAGTGTGTGTGCATGCTGTTCCCAGTTCCCAGTTCCCAGTCCCCAGTCCTCAGTCCTCAGTCCTCAGTCCTCAGTCCTCAGTCCTCAGTCCTCAGTCGTCTGCAGATAAGTGCTGTTTATGTATTTATGTTTTTGTCTTTTCTGGATCCAGGTGACCCTGACTCCCTCCGTGTCAGTGTAGGGAGCCGGTGGTCGTGTCCCTTCACTATTGTAGGGTCTTCAGGTAATAGATAGCCGAGGAACGTGGATATGCGGCCATCCACCTTTGGGGTGTTCGCATAGGCTGAGCAGTGAGGGAGAGCGGCAGCTCTATTGCAGGGGTCTCCCTTTGTTCCTTAGTTGTGGATCCAGAGAGACATTGTTTATATGGTATTGTCTTGTTTCCTGTACACCATCCGTGACAGCAGAGCATTTAAGATAATCTGTCTGCATCTATTAGGCCAGTGTTTCCCAACCAGCGTGCCTCCAGCTGTTGCAAAACTATAACTCCCAGCATGCCCGGACAGCCTTTGGCTGTGCAGGCATGCTGGGAGTTGTAGTTTTGCAACACCTGGAGGCACACTGGTTGGGAAACACTGTATTAGGCAACATAAACTGTCGATAAACTTCTCCCTGCTTGTTTATGGACTCCTTGGTAGAGCAAACCTCTCCTCACAGCTAAGGACTCTATTTGATAAGCAAGCAGGATTGACCCTTCTTTAAAGGGAATGTTACCTAAATTTCTATCTATCTATCTATCTATCTATCTATCTATCTATCTATCTATCTATCTATCTAATACTGCCTTTAATAATAGCAGATGGATGCAGTAAAGTTATCTGCACGATATTATGTTTTTTAATAGATAGTCATATGGAAAATTAAAAATAAGCTTACAAAAAATCTTTAAAAATATGTTTAAAATAAAAACATGATTTAAACAACAGGCCATATTCTGATGATACATTCCCGTTAAGGCAAGTATTTCAGGCTTTAAGCCCTGTTTCACTGACCACTTTACTAATCCTACAGAAGGATTCTCTTGTTAAACTCTCTCAATTTTATTTTGTGTTAGCTGAGGCAGAGATTTGGCATTGATCTTGGTCAACTAGCAAAATGTGTAAGAGAGGGCCTGCTGGAGAGGGCCTGCTGGTGAGCTAACCCTCTAAAAAACTATATACGAGGGCCTGCAGCTGAGCTGACTCTGTAAAACATATGCGAAGGGCATCTATGCGCCGAATAATCATGTTAATGATGGAGTCGAAAAGTCATGGTCAATCCCCTTGTTCATTTTTATAAGAGTCAACCTGTCAGCATTTTCAGCTGACAGATGGATACGCTTATCTGTTATAATGCCACCAGCAGCACTAAATACCCGCTCAGACAAAACGCTGGCGGCAGGGCAGGCCAGCACCTCCAAGGCGTGAAGCGCCATTTCGTGCCACGTGTCCAGCTTGGACACCCAGTAGTTGTAAGGTACTCAGGGATCATTGAGGACTCTGACACGGTCTGCTATGTACTCCTTAACCATTTTCCAAAATGTTTCCCTCCTTGTGACACTAGGCCACGCATCAGGGTGAAGGTGCTGGCGGGGTGTCATTAAACTGTCCCAGGCTTCGGAGAGTGTTGCCCTGCCTCTGTTGGAACTGTTATGTGTTCCCCTTGTCTCCCCTCCTTGGTTGGTCAAGGAACTATGGACTCTGCCGCCAGCGTTATCAGATGGAAATTTTTGGAAGAATTTTTCAACAAGGATCTTCTGGTATTGCACCGTTTTGAACATCCTCTCCACCAGAGAAATGAGCGATGAGAAGTTCTCTTTGTAGCGGGGGTTGAGAAGGGTAAACAACCAGTAATCGATGTTGTCTAAAATGCGTATAACGCCCGGGTCGTGGGAAAGACAGCCTAACATGAAGTCAGCCATGTGTGCTAGAGTACCAACAGGCAAGACTTCGCTGTCATCATCAGGAGGATCACTCTCAATCTCCTCATCCTCTTCCTCCTCTTCTTCCCACCCACACAGAACAGTGGAATTAAACTTCCATGGGTACTACCCTCTGTAGCAGAGGCAACCGTCTCCTCCTCCTTTTCATTGTCCAATTTGCGCTAAGAAGACAAACTGAGGGTGGTCTGGCTATCACCCTTTGTAATGTCTTCCCCCATTTTCACCTCTTCCACATGCAAAGTGTCATCCTTATATGTGAGCAGTGAGCGTTTGAGTAGACACAGAAATGGGATGGTTACGCTGATAATAGCCTTATCACCGCTCACCATCTGTGTTGATTCCTCAAAGTTTCTTAAAACCTCACAGAGGTCAGACATCCATGCCCACTTCTCGCTTGTGAATAGCAGAAGCTGACTGGAAAGGCCACGACCATGTTGCAGCTGGTATTCCACTACTGCCCTCTGCTGCTCACAAAGCCTGCCCAACATGTGGAACGTTGAGTTCCAGCGCGTGCTTACGTCACACAACAGCCGATAAGCTGGCAATTTTATGCTCTGCAACAGCGTTGACAGACGGGCTGAAGCTGTTGATGACTTTCGGAAATGTGCACACACACGGCACACCTTCACCAGTAGCTCAGGCAAATTAGTGTAGGTTTTGAGAAACCGCTGAACCACTAAGTTGAACATGTGGGCTAGGCATGAGATGTGTGTGAGCTTGCCGAGCTCCAAAACCGCCACAAAGTTACGGCCATTATCAGACACAACCATGTCTGGTTGTGTAACACCCCAGAGTTGTGTTACTACACGCTTCTACCCCGCTACTATCTGTTAAGAGCTTTTATCCTGTCATCTGATGTGATTTTGCTTATGTCCTCCACAGATGTGCATAAACCTATGTTAAATTCAATTGTTCAAGTCATTTTCCTGGTATACCAGCAGGTGGCAGCATCATTGGCAGAGATAGTTTTAATGTTATGGCCGTTCAGAGTGCAACAATCCTGTTCTATTCTGCCCCCCTGCTGAAGAGAGATGGACTAATCCTTCTTCCCTTGCACCTTGCACTTTTTACATCATGTACTTCATCATGTATAATGTTTTTTTTACTTGGTTTCACACATATATTATGATTATTTTTTTTTTACCATTATGCATTTTTTATCCTGCTACATATATATTATGAACTTCTTCACCATCATGCATATTTTCTATGTTGCTATATATTTATCAGGAATTTTTTCTATCATGCACTTTCTGCACCCACTATGTATTATCACTTTTTATTTATATATGCAAATTATAATAAGTGTTTTTTTCATAATTCTTTTCTGCAATCATGGATCTATATATTTACTTGTTTGCAGCATATCCCTCCCTTTCTGGTTTTTCACTCTCACTCCTTATTACATATCCATCATTATTTGTATGATCATTCACACTTATTCCTTTCCCTTCCGCATATTCACATATTCCTTCCATTATATGCATTTATATTTACAATCATTGTTTGCATTCACTATTTTGTATGTTCAATTACAATCATGCTTATTGCTCTTGGGCTATGTTTATGGATGTACCTCAATGTATATATGCATACATATATAGATGTACTTTATGTATCTGCTGTTTAAGTATGTATACACTATTTCAATGCAAGTTATGCCGCATCGATGTATATATACATAATAAGATTTCACCCACTTAGATCGCAGTGATCCACCAGCAGCAGCGGCAGCCACCTGCATCATGCCTCTTACTATGCCATACTATTTTGGTGCACCCTGGCTCCCAAGTTACTCAGGAGAACCCCATTCACTTAAGGGAATTCCGTGATAAGATGTTAGCCACATTTAAGCTATATCCAGTATCACAGGATCAGAAAGTGGAAATCCTGATTGGCCAGTTACAGGGAGCTGCGCTTCGGGAGCTCAAGTCCTGGCCTTGGCCAGAGCAGAAAACCACTGAGCAGATCCTAGACCGACTCAGTATCACCTTTGAGACTAGGACCGCCTCTGAGCTTAAAATGCACTTCTTTGAAAAGCGGCACCAGTCAAAGGAGACTTTGGGAGACTTTGCCCTGTCTCTGCAGGAAGCCCTGTGGGCTGTTATCCACATTGATCCCCGTGAAGCTGAGGGACAAGATCAAACCCTCAGGGAACAGTTTATTGAAGGTGTCCTTGACGAATCCCTCAAACGTCAGCTGAAGATGTCAGCTCAGCACCCAGATTGGGTTTTAAGGAACTTGCCATTGGCATCCTAAAGGAAAGTCACCAAGCTGAACCCCCTGAAAACAAGAGGGCAGGGTCCACACTATGGCCTGCTACTCACAGCCAAATAGCTGAGCATGAGGCTCGGGCACCCATTCCAGATGCCGTAGCAGCAATGACCGCTCAAGTCTCCCTCTTAGCTGAGAATATGGAGAGGATGAGGAAACAGCTAGAGTGACTGGAACCGCAACCTAAGGCGGAGAAAGGGACTTCTGCAAACAGAGACCGCCCTACACCCGGTCCACAAGAATATCAGTGCCAGCCAATCGGTAGGTTGTCAGACCCTGGTTATCAAAACATTAGGAAACTTTGTTAGAGGTATGGACACACTAAAAAGGACTGCCGTCAGTAAAACGGGTATTCCCTGAGGTCGAGGACCACCCCTCGCGAGGAAGAATACTAGGTCCCAAAGATCCAGCCTTTATGCCTAAATATGTGGGCGCCCGCCCTGTCGTTGAAGTTGACATCAACAGAGTGAAGTTTCCTGCTTTATTGATACCGGATCTCAAGTGACTACCATCCGCCAAGCAGCATTTGACACATGCCGAAACGGAGCCCAGCTGATGCAACCTCCTGAATATTTAGTCCACATCATAGCTACCAATGGCAAACCAGTGCCTATACTAGGTTATTGGGAACCTACCTTACAGATTGAAGATACTGAACTCCCATGCCAAGGGGTAGTCGTGATTCAGGTCCCAGAAGATGCCAATTGCCCTGTGGTCCTGGAGATGGATGTACTCGGCAACTGTTACCCTGAAGTGCTGAAAGCCTTAAAGAAAACCCTACTGGCTACACCCCGTGCAACTCAATGGGTTATAAACCGGACCATTCAAGTGCTAGCCGCTCAACAAAAATTCAGCAATCAACGGGGCGAAATCTGCTGTGTCCGCATCAAGGATGCTCAACCTATCAAAGTCCAACCTGGAGCAGAGACTCTGATATGGTGCAAGGCTTGCATCGGTATCCAAAGCCAGAATTATCAGGCCCTTGTTGAACCACTACATCTTCAGGATCACCCCCTTGTCCTAGCCGCTAGGAGCGTGGTCACCATGTCTCAAGGAAAGGTACCCATACGCTTAGTCAAGGTGATGAAGCTGTAAAATTCAAAAAGCACTACCCAGTGGCCTGCCTATATCACATCCATCAGCAGGATATCCCCACAATCACTCCAAACAGTGGAGGAAGCCAAAGACCCGCCGGAACAGCCCTGGTGGACCAAACTACATATTGGGGATACCACAACCTCTGCTGAACAGATCAACCGTGTGCTGGACTTAGTCAAACAACACCATCAAGTTTTCAGCAAACATTCTCTGGACTATGTTCAGACTCGTTTAATACAGCACACCATTCCAACTGGCACTCATCCTCCAATCAAAGAGAGATACAGACCAGTCCCTCCTGCCATGTACCAGCAGGTGAAGAAGATAGTGCAGGATATGAAGACAGATAATGTCATCCAGGATAGTTACAGCCCCTGGGCTGCCCACTTAGTCCTGGTAAAGAAGAAGGATGGAACCATCTGTTTTTGCGTGGACTATCGTAAGATCAACAACATTACGCACAAGGATGCGTACCCCCTGCCACGAATTGAGGAGTCCCTGGTAGTTCTGGGATCCACTGCTTATTTTTCAACCCTGGATCTAAACAGTGGCTATTGGCAAGTCCCCATGGCACCAGAAGATTAAGAAAAAACTGCTTTTGCCACCCCAATGGGTCTGTTCGAGTTCAACTACATGCCTTTCGGGTTGTGCAATGCCCCTGGGACATTCCAGAGACTCATGAAAAGATGTCTTGGACACAAAAACTTTGAGACTGTATTGCTGTACTTGGATGATGTGATCGTCTACACTAAGACCTACGAAGAGCATTTACAGCACTTGGCGGAAGTGTTCAAGACCTTGACCCAACATGGACTGAAAGTGAAACCTTCAAAGTGTCACTTACTGAAGCCCCAAGTGAAATATCTGGGACATGTTGTGAATGCGGATGGCGTGAGACCAGACCCCGACAAGATAGCTGCAGTACAAAGCTGACCGTCCCCCAAGACAGTCAAAGAGGTCAAGATCTTACACAAATTTGCAAGGTACTATCGGAGGTTTATCCCGCACTTCACTCTGATTGCGGAACCTATCCAGGAGCTTGTGAAAGGTCACCCTAAAGGCTGTCATAATGCCGAAATACCGGTGGAGTGGAATGAAGAGAGAGAAGCTGCTTTCCGACTGTTGAAATAAAAACTTACAGAACCACCAGTCCTGGGCTACCCTGACTACAGCCTGCCATTTTGCCTCTACACCGACGCAAGTAAGAAAGGCTTGGGAGCTTTACTATCTTAGACACAAGCTGGAACTGAAAGCATCATCGACTATGCCAGCAGATCTTTACGAGAGCCAGAGCGGAATTACCATAACTACAGCTCATTCAAACTGGATTTTCTAGCCTTGGTCTGGGCTGTAACTGAGAAATTCAAGGACTACCTAGCTGCCACACCTTTCACGGTCTACACTGACAATAATCCGCTGGCTCACTTGAACACTGCACGTCTGGAAGCTCTAGAACAAAGATGAGCCTCTAGACTGGTGAACTTCAATTTCACCATTAAGTACCGGACTGGAAAATCGAATGACAATGCCGATGATTTGTCTAGGCTACCTGCCCAGAAAGAACCGATTTCTACCGATGATCAGTGGGAAGTTGTGGAAATACCAATATTCTACTCCCGATTTGCCCAGCAGGAGGCCCTACACATTAGGCGTCCAACCTCTAAAGTCACTTGTTTTCCGCAGACCTGTGACCCCTCAGTTCCAGTTGAGAAAGAGCTCTGGCTAAAACTACAGGCAGAGAGCGGAGCCATCGGAGAACTGTTGGATTATTTTTACAGTGGACGCATACCGGAGAGAATCCGACAGCGGAGAGCTGACTCAGAGCTAGTTCGCCTCTGGCGACAACGGAAACTACTCTTCCTACAAAGAGACCTGCTCCTCAGGAGAATGCTTGATCCAGTCACCTGTGAGCGGCTCCACCAGATAGTTGTGCCTCAAAGAGATGCTAAGATGGTGATGGACATGTACCATAATCGGTCTGGTCACTTTGGAACCCAAAAAACCAAGAAGCCACCATCAGACGACGTTTCTACTGGATTGGCATGAGAAGTGACATTGAAACCCGGTATCGGCAGTGTACCACCTGTGCTGTGGCTAAAGGAGAAAGACATGATCAGCTAGCCCCCCTTCATCCAATAGTGAGTAGAAGTCCTCTTGAAATCGTGGCAATCGACCACGTGAAATCGGAACCCAGCAGATCCGGGTACGTCTATGCTATGACAATCATAAATCACTATACCAAGTTCGTCGTGGCTGTACCTGTAAAGGACTTAACTGCAAAAACTACAGCTGCTGCCATGTGGAAGAGCTTCATTCTGCCATATGGGTGTCCTGACAAGATACTTACTGTTCAGGGATCTGCATTCGAGTCTCAGTTATTCTATGAACTTTGTTCCTTGTACAACTGCAAAAAACTGAGGACCACCGCATACCACCCTCAGGGGAACGGGGTGCGCGAAGAGATGAACCAGACACTGATCAACATGCTCAAGGCTGTGCCGCCTCACAATAGGGCCGAATGGCCGTTACTTCTCCCTGAACTAGTGTACCTGTACAAAAATACAACTCATTACTCCACTGGGTACACACTCCATACTACCTCATGTTCGGAAGACATGGCCGTCTACCTGCAGATCTTGCCCTCGACGTCCCTGTGCTGGACTCTGAACCACTCCTTCCCCAATCTGAGTGGGTCAAAGAGCATTAGAAGGACCTGGAGGACGCCAAAGAAATAGTGGACTCTAAAATAGAGAAAGCCCAACAAAAACAAAAACAGGACTTTGATACGCATGCACATGCTGAGCCCTTACAGCCTGGAGACCAGGTCTGGCTAAAAAACAATCACCCAGTAAGCAAGCTAGATAGTCACTGGGAGCGTGAACCATATACAGTAGTGGCCATTCCCTCATCAGAGGTCTACGAAATCCAGAGAGAGGCTAAAGGTACTCAGCGAGTACATCACAACAGGCTCAAGAAATGCCTACAGGAACCTGTTCAAGAGCAGAGGATACATCACCTGAGCTGCCATTGTCTTCAGAAAGTAAGACTCCAACGGAGTTGCCTTCCATGCTTAACCCCAGGGCTGGCTCCAGGTTCATGTGGGCCCTTGGGCGATAAATCCCATTAGGCACCCTTGAGACATATTTTACATTTACATGTACCCCTGTGGCTCTCACACGGTATAATGACCCCCAGTGGCCCCTATACAGTATAATGACCACTAGTGGCCCTTCACACAGTATAATGACCCCCCAATGACCCCCAACCACAGTATAATGACCCCCAGTGGCGCCACACAGTATAATGACCCCACAGCGGCCCCCCATTCAGAATAATGACCCCTAGTAGCCCCCAAACTGGAGGAATACTGTATGGAGGGGGCACTGGGGGTCATTATACTGTATGGTGGTCACTGGGAGTCATTATATTGAATAGGGGCTCTGGGGGTCATTATACTGAATGGAGGGTCATTGGGGATAATTATACTAAATGGGGGACACTGGGGGTCATTATACTATGTAAAGGGCACTCACAGTATAATGACCCCACAGTGGCCCTCCATTCAGAATAATGACCCCCAGTCATCCCTACACTGGGGATTATACTGTATGGAGGGGTCACTGGGGGTCATTATACTAAATGTAGGGTCAATGGGGATCATTATACTAAATGGTGGGCACTGGGGGTCATTATATTGTGTAAGGGGCCCTCACAGTGTAATGACCCCCCAGTGGCCCCCTTACATACCTATCATTGTTGGAGCGCAGTGGAGCCGGCGGTCCTGTCATTCACTAACCGCAGCTCCCTGTGCTCCTTCTCTCCTCAGGCCCGCTGCAGCAGTGAGACACACGTCATGACATCACCCCTGGGCCGGGCCTGGAGGAGAGAAGGAGATGTGCAGTGATGTAGCTAGAACTGACTGGGCCCCACAGAAAATTTTAGTACGCTCCCCCTCTTTCCCCCCCTCAGTGGGTTCACATCACATTTTTCCTATTGGTTTAATTTATACAAATGTGCAGCACTCCACGTTTTTGTATCCTGAAGAGTCCAGTAAAAAATGCATATGTTAACGTAAAGTTTTTTTCTACCATGGAACTGTATGGTGAATGGACGCCACTGTACGGCATCAGTCTGAGGCATCTGTTAACGCATACATTTTTTATATGCATTAAATGGATGGCAAAAATAGGATGTTAACCCAGCCTTAGTGTCAGAATAAGCACCAGTACAAAGCGGAGCAGAGTGGCGGAGAGGGGAGGCCGCCATGTACTGACAGAGCGCACAACCTGGTCCTGGTGGTCAGGGATGAGGACTGTGTTTCCCAAGGATCATTTTCTACTGGGAAATACAAGGCACAGTATAATACACTAGAATCTGTATAATATAAATAATAATACAATTAGGGGGTCATTTATTATATAGAAATACGTCTATATTAGGCGTATTTCTGACACAGATGTGACGCAAAGGTCCTTAGCACCGCAATCTGTATCTTTTCCCGCTCATACCAGGTCTAAAAAAAGTGGCGTGGGCAGGGAAGGGGATACAGTTATGGCCATACAGTTATTGGATAACACCGCCATACAATGATAAAACCACCATACAGTGACCGGATAAAAGGGTATAGGAGGGCACAGTACAGGGAATGACGAGGGGCACTGTACAGGGTGTGGTAAGAGGGCACAATGCAGGGTATAAAGGGGCACAGTACGGGGTTAGGAGCACAGTACTGGGTGGGGGAATAGTACAGGGTGGGGGGCACAGTCACATAACCCTGTGACGTTAGAAGGTCCTTATGGTGAATGCGGTTCAGATATCACCATAATGAGAGGCAGAGGAGTGAGACAGGGGTCCTGGATGGACAGGAGGGCTGGACACAGCAAGTAGGTGGAAGGGGCTCTGAGGGGGATTCTTAGTGGCAGGAGGTCTGTGCAGGGCAGCAATAGGAGATAGGAGGGTGGAACAGGAGCTCTGGATACATGAGAGAGGAAATGAGACAGCAGGGGCTCCATGAGGATGAGATAGGACAGGAAATAGGGGGGGGGGAGGCAGGTATCATTGAGGCAAACTGCTTAAGGAAACAGTAAAACAACTAAATAGAGTGAAGCAGCATCCAGCAGCAGATCGAAGAGTCCCCCCCTCCTGTCCCACAGAGAAGAGACAGTCACAGTGCAGACTCACTGACAACCTGTGTTCACACTTCTGCTCCAGCCCTTCACAGTGCAGACTCACTGACAACCTGTGTTCACACTTCTGCTCCAGCCCTGCAGGCTCTCTCCTCAGGCAGCATGTCTTGTGTAGAAGGGGTGTGTCTGAGTCTCTGCAGCAGCCGGCCTCATGTGACTCAGAGGGCCCACCAGAGGGGTACTGCGTAAGTGAAATGACAGCAATGAGAGCTTCCATCTGTAATGATGGAAGTGCACATAGAAGCTCAATGGGCCCCCCCAGGAGCATTGGGCCCCGGCACTTTCACGGGTTAGCCGGGTTATGACGTTGGCCCTGCTTAACCCCTTCCAGTGGTTACTCCAGCCTCAAATTCGAGTCCTGATGCTAGTTTCTGAGATTACTCAGACAGCTGATCCTCCTGCACAAGTCCAGGACTCTATTTCTACCCCTGGAGACTCGGAACTGCCCTTGCGGAAATCCCAACGGACCAATAAATGTAAACCACCTGCCTGTTATCGGGAATTCTTTGAAACCAGTGTTTAGCTATAGAGACAATGGAGCCAAGCCATGGACACATTTTGACTGGTAAGAAACATTGCCTACTGTCTATTGTTGACATTCTGGCCTCTTTCATCAATCCTTTTTGTCCCTGGACTTCATGGACTCCATCTATCAGCCAAGCCATACCTCATGTTGGATTGCAAATTATTTACAGATGCGGCAATGTGAATTTATGCACTTTTTGTGAAACTACACTTAACTTTTGCCTTTAGCCAGATCAGTAGCACCATGCTTCTGTCGGCCTTGATGTACAGCTCTGTTCTCTTTATACGGACTGCCTCTTTGGACGCTTAATACTAATGGTCTACATCTGGTGTCATATATCCCGGGTACCCAGGTAGAACAAGTGGTAAGTCCCAGGCAGGTCCAGCAACTTCTAGGGTAACCCCGCTGCTTCGGGAATGCTTCGGGAATGGCTAGGGGAATAATATGCCCCTCCTTCCTGTTGTTTATATGTGCCAGGATTGGTAATGGGACTACTAAACCCCCCATCCTGGTGTGTCTTCCAGGAGTTTCATGGGATTATTATACCCTCCTCCTGTGACTACCAGAAGCGTTTGGAGAAGCTGTGATTCCTCCCCCTTCTGTGCCTTTGCCTAAGGTATGGCACCTCCACCTTAGAGCCTTTTTGCTACCCATAATCACCATAGTGGTTGTGCTATAAGCCTTAAATTTTGACTTTGGTGCAGGGAAGGGAATACAGGATAAAACCATCCTTCCATTTGTAAGTATTTCATTACACAATGGTGGGATTACAGAGTAAAGACACCCCCATGCTTTCTTTGGTATTAGGATACAATATACTTTAAAGTCAGTCAGTAATAATTGCTTAGACCGTTGGTTCACTGGGTATACCGAGAGGGAAACTGTTGATAAGACACCCTACTCATGTGGGCAGGAACATTTGGGTAGCCGTTTCATGTTAGTCTTTGTATGTCTTTATGTGTATTACATGCAGCACTTTGTATTACCTTGGGTGCCCCAGAGCTTGTTCCTCTTATCCCAAGCACAAGCTGAGGACTGCTTGATTCAAAGTAAGGGGGGATGTGACACCACAGAGTTGTGTTACTACACGCCTCTACCCTGCTACTATCTGTTAAGAGCTTTTATACTGTCATCTGATGTGATTTTGCTTATGTCCTCCACAAATGTGCATAAACCTATGCTAAATGCAATTGTTCAAGTCATTTTCCTGGTATACCAGCAGGTGGCAGCATCATTGGAAGAGATAGTTTTAATGTTATGGCCGTTCAGAGTGGAAGAATCCTGTTCTATTCTGCCCCCCTGCTGAAGTGAAGTGGACTATTCCATCTTCCTGCAGCAAGGGAGGGAAAAAACAGTTAGAGCCGGTTGAGTTACCCCCTGAATAGGGAAGACAGCAAGGACCAAATCTCAGTCTGAGACTTAGTCATATTCCTAGTCTGAGCTCCTTCAGCCTCAGCTGGATGAAGAAGCAGAAAGCTACAGACAACCTCCAGGGTTCCAGGAAGAAAGCATCACCTGAGAAATCATCTGTGAGTGAAGTCTAGAGACCTAGGAGAAGCCATTCCTCCTGAGCTAGTCTGTCCTCATACAGCAGAAGTTGTAGAAAAGTGCAGAAGATTAGTTCCTGCCACAACTACAGAGCTACTAAGCAGACGACTTATCCTGCAAGCTCACATTTAAAGTAGAAGCATTCATTTCCTGCCATTCATTGCTAAAACCTGCTGGGACTAAGAGACCAAAGCTGTCTACTGCTTGGACACAAGTTATCTTCAGTAAAAAAATGTTTGAACTTCATCTAAAGGATTGGACATCATTTCTGCTGCAAAATTCCTCCATTACTCCTACTATCACTACACTCAAATTTATTGCAAGTGAGCCAGGAGCCAGGAGTCCAGGCATTTTCAGGTAGGAGACACTGTTGACACAATTATCACCACCCTATAGAGACATTATAGGCCATTACACCACTCTGGCATTCCTAATCTGGGACGCATGTTATAACACCTTGGAAGGACCCTGGGATAGTACCCTGCGCACGCTGCAATCGGTGTCACGACAAATACAGAACATTAACAACACGGCCTGAGAGCAGCCATAAGTCCCATATTCACTACTATATTGGCTAATATACTAAAGGATTACGGAACACACAAAGAACCCGCCATTTTTCAAAGAGCCCGCTCATTCAAACACGTGGCACGCCAACCGCGGTGATCCGAACACGTGACAGGCCGACCGCGAGAAATCACACCACTACCCGGAAGTAACGTCACCTGAAGGAGGATTGCGGCGGCTGAACGCGCAGCGAGGAGGACGCCACCTACCACCACGACGGCCGCAGAAAGATACAGGAAGATCCTGCACAGGAGTGGTAACGTACCCATGTGGGATCTTTGCCTTTCAGGTTGTGATCCGGCCTAAATACAAGTCGAAGCTCCTATAGAGAGCAAAACATTCAGAAACTAACAACTTATACTTGTATTTACAACTATTTAAAACTATCTATTGCTACAAGGGATCATCAACTACTTTACATTCAGAGCGACCAATATCTGGATCGCCCAAAGACCTACATGAACTACCTTTTTTTGTGACTTCTATATATTTATATATTTTTCATATATATTTTTCATACCTTTTTTTACATTTTTTGATTATATGAACTTTTATATGGACCTTTTTTGATTATATGAACTTTTATATGGACATAAACTAATACTTATCTTTTTATATGGACATAAATGAATACTTATTAATTTATCTATTCACCTATCCCTTTAAGGAGTGCGCACATCCTAATTTTTATCAAAATCACATATTTTAATGAATAAATATAAAACCACATGTTAACTACCATCTGGTATTTTTAATAACCCTATTTTTACAACCTATCTAATAAATAGTATCCATAGACCCCATTTGCTGTGAGTGCCGTCCATTTATTCTAGTTTACTCCACTACCTCCGAAGCTTTGGGTTAGCTTTATCGGACTGAGCACCGCCGCCATTCTACTACTAGAAGTGAGCCACCATAACCGTTTATCAAAATTTAAAAAGGTATTTGGGATGTGGAAACGTCACACAGGAGATATCCCGCAGGTAATGTCAATGCTATCACCAGCGACTAATGAAAAATTACAGGGAATGTCACAGGTATTTGGGATGAGGAATTGTTATACAGGAGAGGTACCACCGGTAATGTCACTGTCTGCAGCGTCTACGCAAAAAAGCACACTGTATGTCACAGATAAAAATTTTAAGCGCACACGTTACACTGCAGATGTGGCCCTGGTAATGTCAGTGTCAGAGGCGGACACCGACTACAGAAAAAGTACACTGGATGTCAGATATTTTTTGGATGCGCACACTTTACAAAGAAGATGTGGCGCAGCTAATGTTACTTTCCGCAGCGGTCACCGTCTACGGAAAAAGTACACTGGATGTCAGATATTTTTTGAATGTGCACACTTTACACAGGAGATGTGGCGCAGCTAATGTCACTGTCCACATCGGACACCCTCTACAGAAAAAGGACACTGTATGTCACAGATATTTTTGGGATGCGCACACTTTACACAGGAGATGTGGCGCAGCTAATGTCACTGTCTTCAGCGGACACCGTCTACGGAAAAAGTACACTGGATGTCAGATATTTTTTGGATGTGCACACTTTACACTGAAGATGTGGCGCAGCTAATGTCACTGTCTGGAGCAGACACCCTCTTTAGAAAAAGGACACTGTATGTCACAGATATTTTTTTAATGCGCATACTTTACACTGGAGATGTGGCGCAGCTAATGTCACTGTCCGCAGTGGACACCTTCTACTGAAAAAGTACACTGGATGTCACAGATATTTTTTGGATGCGCACACTTTACACTGAATATGTGGCGCAGCTAATGTTGATGTCCGCAACGGGCACCTTCTACGGAAAAAGTACTCTAGATGTCACAGATTTTTTTGGGATGCGCACACTTTACACTGGGGATGTGGCGCAGCTAATGTCGCTGTTAGTGATGAGAAAGCACCAAAGTATTCGGGTGTTCAGCCCAAACACATTGCCATATTCATGTGCTCGGCTGAGCACCCGAGTATAATGGAAGTTAATGGGCGACAACCAGGCACCCCCTCCTTGAAAGAGAATAGTGTGTGTGGTTCATAATAAAAGGCTAGAAGTTGATGAAAACCCCATCAAAATGGTTTGGAAACAGCATTAAGAGGATAGCTGGATGCGTCTTAGACTCCTATTTTGTACAACATACAATAGACAACCACACAAAGACTATATGTCAAAAGCTAGGTATGTGCAAGCCATTATTCTATCCATGAGACAGATGACTGGCTTAGTCAGCATACCTTACAATGGCAGCCTTGTGCACTATGAGATTCAAAAGCAGCTCTCATCTGACTGAGAACCAGTAAACCTCAATGTTATTTTGCATCTGTTGGATGGCTTGGGTGGACCTGCACACATAGATCAATATCATTAGGGCGACAAAAAGTTTTCCGATTGTCCTAACATAATATTCAATTACCTTTCTATATAGTTTTGTCATGTAAAAACTCATTTGCATAAATATGGGCATATGGGAAAGACATGCAAATGAGCAGAATCTGCCTTGTTTTTCAGCTGTCATAAGACTATGAAAACCAATAGATGGTGCTATTGAGTTATGAACAGCGCCCTCTATTGGTTTCACAGTCTTATGATAAGACAAATATTCTTTTCAGAAGACTATGAAACCAATAGAGGGCGCTGTTCATAACTCAATAGCACCATCTATTGGTTTCATAGTCTTCTGACAAGAATATTAGACTGAGTCTTATGACAAGCTTATTAGTGTAGCCTTTTGCATGGAAAATTCACGATTAGAATATTTGTGATTAGAATACCCAAACAAATTGCAAAGAATTTGGATTTGTTTGACAAATATTCTGTGAAATTGGTGATAAATCGATTCACTCATCTCTATTACATTCCTTAAACCCCACCTTTTAAGAACCTTCTTAGATATCTTAAAAAATTTAATATTTGGATGTTTTCTTAGTTCACATTCAGTTAACACTTTCTAACTGTAATGCTGCTAGATCGTAACTTCAAATTAGTTCATAAACTGTCCATGCAAGCAGTACATTCTTTGTAAGATTCCAACTCTGCATCTGTTTCATGTACTTGAATCCATCAGCTACATTATTGGCTAGAGTTCATGACTGTCCATAAGTTTCCTCAATTAATCCATCAACTTCCAATTCCCATTTGGTAACCCTAATGTGCTTTGTGAAAATAAAAATCCAAACTTTTTTTTTACCATTGTTTGGATTGAGTAAAAAGAAGCTGTCTGATTTGTGAGCAATTTGCATGATAAGCAAATGCATATTTACATTTAAAATATGCGAGCTTACGGAACTGCCGATGAAGTCACCAGAATTTTAATTCACTAACATAGGGGAAGTCTTTATTAAGACTAGTGTTTCATGCATCAGTCTTAATCTGAAGTGTGCTAAAGTAAGGCTACTTTCACACTTGCGGCAGAGTGATCCTGCAAGCAGTTCCGTCGCCGGAACTGCCTGCCGGATTCGGCAATTTGCATGCAAATGGACAGCATTTGTAAACGGATCCGTTTTATATTTTTTTCACATTTTTACCGGTCTGCGCATCCGCAGAACGGAATGACGGATCCGGCATTGTGGTATTTTTAATGCCGGATCCGGCACTAATACATTTCAATGTAAATTAATGCCAGATCCGGCATTCCGGCAACTGATCCGGAATTTTGGACGGAGATAATATCGCAGCATGCTGCGGTATTTCCTCCATCCAAAACGCCGTTCAGTGACTGAACTGAAGACATCCTGAAGCATCGTGAACGGATTTCTCTCTATTCAGAATGCACGGGGATAAAACTGATCAGTTCTTTTCCAGTATTAAGCCCCTAAAACGGAACTCAGTGCCGGAAAAGGAGGCACCTTCTGGTAGTCCATGTGCCATTAATGCAGATCTACGCTTTGATCTAGCATAGATTTGCACTATAATGTATGAGAATTTCTGGTGTAAATTATAGCAAATCCATCTGGGTGCAGGTTACCCCACCCCTCTTACTAAGTCCCACCAATTATTCTTGAAGAATGGCAAGATTGGAATAAAATAAAAATAAAAAGTCATATTTTATACAAAACCAACATGTGGCAAAATTTGCTTTCCAAAACTGGCGCAAGTAACATGTTTGCAGACAATTCTTACTTAACTATGTATCTCAATTTAAAGTATGACTACTTCAGCTCAAAATTTCATTATACTATACACTTTGGGTGGACACGGTTTTAATCCCTTTTTTTGTTTTCTGTATAGCTTGTTTTTTGTGGCATGATTTTGTATTTTGGGGGTGAGAGGGGCTAAAAAAGAAACCACCAATGTCTGCATATTTTTTTTTACTTTTTAAATATTTGGCTCTTTGCCCGCTGACATCAATTACATGTTTCCTTTATTTTTTTCCTTTTTATTTTATTACTGCAATGCCAGATTTATATTGGCGTTTTTAATGTATTACTAATTTTGGACAATAAAGTTGTGTGAGGGCTGGGCTTTTTTTCCTGGAAGAGCTGTACTTTTCATTGGGACAATGAGACACATAAAACTTTTTTTCATCACTATTTATTCCTTTGTTTGAAAGTGAGGTGACTAAAAAGGGCAATTCTGGCATTGCTTTTTAGCTTTTTTTTTTTTTTACGTCCTAGTAGGGGGCTATATCGTGTGATCTTCTGATTGCTGATATAATACCCTGCAAGATGCATGTGATCATGTTAGGTGGGTGTGATAAAGGTGTCACACGCTATGATAAACTATCCTATTGACTGCAACATCTAAGGGGTTAAATGACCAGAATTGGAGTTGTCTCAAATCCCTCCCTTTTGCAGCAGGGTATCAGCTCTATGTACTGCATCATCACTGTACCACGCATGTAAGGCACCGCGCACAAACAACCCACTTGCTGTACTGTTTATTTACACTTCAGTGTGGTGCGGTAAGGGGTTAAATAGTAACTATCATTAAAATGTTTTAATAGATCAATAGTAAAAGCAAAGATAAGATACTTTGCAACATATCTTATAACAGAAAAATGCCTCTTTCTCCAATAATAAAAAAAATATTCTTCTCTCTACCGCTGCCTATTGCCCTGATCATTCACTTTCAAGTTCATAAAATGTGTCTTCAGAATGGCAGAGAATAAGGCAGATTACTAATTTACAGAAGGATCAGGTTACAGCTACTGCACATTGAAGTCTATAATGATAGGAGGGGAATAAGGAGGAAGAAATAGATTTAGAGGGAGAGGGAGAGAGAGAGAGAGAGAGAGAGAGAGAGACTTATATACACAAAGACACTACTGCATATTTTAAGTGTATTGTATCATCCCAGAGCTGAAATTGCTTTATAATGTGTTCCAAGCTGCCGGAGGACCAGAATCTTTTCTGTGTGCAGCATATGGTGGACGTCATAGATGTTAGTCCCTGCCCACTCTAGCTGAGCACAGGGAAGATTGATAAAAAGAGATGGAACTTAGAGAAGGAGAAAACTACAGAAAATGTCATATACAAGACATAAGATGGTCAGATATACTGCTATTCCTCATGTACACACACAAGAGCTTATTCAGAAAATTCACCCAGAATGAGGACTACTTCTGTGGTCGTATTCTGGCACAGACTCACAGACTTTTATTGGATATTATCTTAAGAAAAACCTACATTTGACAGAAAACAGTATTTATTTAGCATAAATGTACCTTTGGACAAGTTGGAACCCATAGCTATAAAAGATAAAAATCAACCACATTGTAATATATCTTAGTTTTCAATTTAGCTGCCTTCTCTCTTATGGGTTGTTTTCTGCTACACAGAATTATTTGAATAACTACAAGTTCTGTGGATAGCTAATTGATCCTGACTACAAATAGTCTCCTCTGTAGTCAGGTTCTCACTAGAAGTTCACTTTAGATTTCCTAGTACTCAGGATGTCCTTTATAGTGATTTCAGCAGCAAAAGAAAAAAAGGAAGGACAAAGGAGACATTAGGGACTATAGTGGTAAGAGTGAGTATAAAGAAGTGGACAGGGAAACATTACTGAGCAAATATTACTGAAAAGCCAATGGACCCTAATATTGATTGTGTTAGGAGCCATTCTGAAAAGACAGAAATTAGAACAACATGAAAAAACGAAATTGCTTAAAAAATGAAAGCAATGCAGAAGCAGTGGTGTACCTTCAATGGCCCCTAAATACACTTAGATATCTGTGAAGAGGAGAATAAATGACTGTAGCCCCATTCGTGGGCAGGCAGACATGATAAGACTGCCCTAGTTCATGATGGTCGGTTAGGGGAAGGGGATAGTAAGTTTGGAGCAGTTCATGATGGGGTGAGGCAAGTCTGCCAATAGGAATTCGGACTTGCTGTGAATAAATGGCTGGGTGGTGGTTGAGAAGATTGCACAGTACATTTTTTTTCTTTGTTGGTGAAAAGGAGTGTGCAGGGAGGAGCCAAGCAGTTAGTGGGAGTGGCTAGTGGTAGGTAGTAGAATGGGCCAGGGGCAGGTCATGTGGGCCCAATTCAGATTCTTGATATGGTTTCCAATGGTTTATATGTACTCCCCTATGCAATGAGTACATTGAGTTGCTCTACAACCCCTGTTCTCTACTCCGAGTGGCAGCTGTAACGGTCTACTGGTTGAATGTTACAGTTGTAATTCAAACCTGGGGGAAGGAGCTGTGAAGCAGGCCACTTCAGAAAGCAGAGAAAACTTTACAGAAAAGCATCACCTCCAGTTCACTTACAGGAACAGTGCCTGACAGAATAAAAGTTCATATTTACGCTACTCCTGATAGTGAAAGCTCCTCAAAATGTGTATTTATCCTGTTTCCCTGTTGTATGAAAATTGGCAAGTTTGGTAAACTAATAAAACTTTGCTCCTTTTCTGTTGCATTTTTTACTTTCTGTGGGAGAAGAGTATTACATTTCAATTATATTACAATGAATATTATGCTATATGTGTTTTATTATTTTACATATTTGCCTGATTAGCTATTAATAAGCTGAATCACATATATATGTGTGATAGATCTCATGTCCCATAAATACATATTACAATTTACAACAAATATGTTTTATCATGTTACTCTGAACCTGCTGAAGTGACCTGAATTGCTCCATGTTGTATAAAGGGATATATGCAGTTGGGGTATTTAATATAAAAAAGTGTCATTTCTCTTCTGTCAGAGATCTGGCATTCACACACAGAGCAATAGAATTACTTTATAATTCTTTATATAAACTGTGCACTGCTGAAATGTAATTTAAGGCAGGTGTCTGTAAAATCTTCAGACATATCATCCAAGTATGAGTGTGTATCCAAGGATAGATTCCCAAGTGCCAGAATTGTCTGATAACTGTGGTTGTCTAAAACATATAATCTTGCACCTCTGGTTTACTTAGAAGCTCCCAGCTGGTCTGCTCATTGACAGTAAGGCACTTTAGGTAACTTCATGTAGAAGGTGTTGTTCATAAATCCTTTGAATCCAAGGGGAATCTAACGAAGGGAACAATATTTACAGATATAGCAGAGTTGAGCCACATGTGCTGTACTGAACCTAAGTTGGTTCATCTCTGGATAGTGGTGGTAAGATGTTTAAAAGGGCTACAGTAGGTACTTTGAAAGTCTTATGAATGCACAATATAATGTTCATCATTTAACATGCATCTGTCTAGACTCTAGACCTTTCAAAAACTCATTGTGCCAACAGTCCCCAATACTGGAATTTTGATGAATGTTAAAAGAACAACATAAAGCCCAGGCACCTCAAATACAGTATATACCAGAGAAGAATAAAACAGAAATTAATGAGAAGAGTCAAAAACAAGTAAAAGAGAAAAGGAGAGAAAGGGGGATTATACTATACTGACCCATACGAGGCACAAGAGACTATGTAAAGAACACTAGAAAATCAGGGGATATTTGAAACGAGGCTGCTATTCCTGTAGGAACTTGTCAGTAGTGTCTGAGTATTCGTTGGTGACTGGTGAGTTAACTACCCACTTCAACAAGAGCTTGCAAGCTTGTTCTCCATCAACCCAATTCCTACAGTGGAATAAAGTCCTAATAACAGAGATCAGGAACTTAACTAGATAAGTCCCTCTGGGTGGTATGCAAGCTTAACGTGAATTCCCCTGGTACCTGAAGGCAGGTGGAGCCCACAGGTCGAGTAGTCATAATAGCCGGGGTCAGAAACAGAAAATGGTCAAAGCCAAAACATTACCCAACTTTGGTGTCAGAAACCAAGAGAGACAAAAGGTAGATAGAAGCAAAGTTAGAAGAATGGTCACTAAACAGTCCCAGGTCAAACATATTAGGAAGCAAGGAGAAGGAAAGTCTAGTAAACAAGTCTTGTTCAAAACGAAATGCACAGAGAATTAACAAATACTCAGGAACAATTAGCATGTGCAATAACTGGCAAAAAGCAGTCCCAGAGAAGTATTTACATAGACACAAACCTATTGTTTGGCTCTCAAGCCTCTTTCTGCTTCTCCAAATCCGGCGAACTCATCAGGCTACACCCTCTCCTACCTGTTTTCCTGGCTTCTGTAGCAGAGACTGTTACAGTAAAGTTCGCTATTCAGAAGAGATGGGACATCTCCTGATGACACTTAGACATGGCATAAGCTGCCAGTGGCAAGGAATGACTGATAGTGTTGAGCGAATCAAGCTTCGGATCAAAGATCCGAAGTCAATTCATTCAAACACTTCGGTTTTAATGCTGTCTCCGTACAGCATTAAAATGTATTGCCTCTGTATAGGCAATATTAGTTTCAGCCGGAGTTGAGTGAGACTTTTGTGAATGAATTCGGTAATCACTTTTGCGTCTTTAAAAACATTTTAAAATAGCAATCCGAAGTCGGGTTTGGTACCAAGGTACCAGCCGGTACCAAACTCGACTTCAGATTGCTCTTTTAAGAGACTATGTTCCACTATGTTCCTATAGAGCCCTGCCACAGACAGGGTCTGCATAAGAACATAGCTGCAGCAGCCTCAGTTCTTTCAGGAGGACTGAGTCTGCTGCACACACCATCCCTGCTAGGGGGAGCCGTTGCATGGCCAGGAGCATTCGCTCACGGCTTTCGAGCTCTCAGATGCGTGGTTACATTTGATGTGTGCAATCTATGTTATTGTTGATCGCATACATTTAGCCCCGAGTGTCTGCTGTTTAAAACAACAAGCACAGGGCAGTTATGACACCCTTTGCCCTTGAGAGCAGGCACTATCTTTAAATACCCAACTATATTTACATTGGGCGGTCGGGAAGAAGTTAAACAGCTGATCGACCCCCACTGATCAGATACTGATGATCTATCCAGAGGATAAGTCATCAGTTAAAAAGTCTGAGAAAACACCTATAAAGCATATTAATGTATATATAATAAGGCTACTGTATGTTACCCATTATTGTGTAGAAGCAGTGAAACTTATTATGCAGGTTCTAAAATTAGCTTTAATTTTCTCAGAATTGACAGAACAAATTTTTGCCTTGCCGGTAACATTTGTCCAATTTCAGACACTCCTACTCGGCAGTAATAAAAAGAGGTGAACATTCTGTGATTTAAGGCTCTGACAACAGCTAATGTGTATTGTTACCAATCCAAAAATATGACTATTTGATTCAAAAGGACTTTGTATGAGTGAAATAGCTTTTAAACTATAAAGCAGCCTTATGAGGCTGCGGAGACATGGCAACAGTGTAATCTGGATGCAAGCCTGTCAGCTTGACATAGAAAAATAAATAAAATTATGAACTGCCCTTACCCTACACACCCCGCCAGAGCTGAGCTATGTCAGAGGATGGCTGTCTGGAATCATATAGTTCCATCCAACAGAAATAGAGAGAAAGTTGGGAACTTTAGGAAGAAAGAATCATGATGGCTAGTCAGGAATATAGTATATACAAATATCCTTTGTACCAAGACCTCTACCTACTACCAAGACTAGGGCTGCTGTATTGTCTGTGATTGTATACAGGAACATAGCTAAAGGATGTCACACCCTGAACCTGGTGCCTTATGGGGGCCCATAGGCTCCTCTGCCATATAATAAGACCCCAAACCTATAAATGCCACATGGTAGGTGAAGGGCTCATTGTAAGTGGAGATTTTGCATTGGGCTCAGAATTAAGTTATGGCTTTGCTTGTGTGTCATATAATAATTCTATATACCTTTATGGCTGTTAACGTAGTTGAACCAACAATATATGGTTTTCCCGTGTTCTTATACCTGGGAGATACAAGGGTTTTGACAGATAAAACTCTAACATGTCAGATCAGTTTTTGGAAACAAGACTAGACAATCTCTATGCCAATTGTTAGCCTAACATATGCATGTGACTTTTTGATGGAAGACTATAATCAGAAGCTAAACTGCAAATATAACATTCACCGTGCTCCCCTACACAATAGCAAATGAAAAAAATTTGTGGAGATCTGGGACACAATATTTGCTTCTATAAATATATATAATTTTTTCTTAACTGACTAACCCCTGAAAGCCCTCATTTTTCATCTCAGATGCCGGGATCAGTGATGAACGCAGCATCTGAGGGCATCAATGACGGGGGGCTGCACAATCTCTGCCCCCTGTCATTGCACCTGCTACTTACAAAGAAATGCGCTTTGTGACAAAGTAATTTCGTCACCAAGTGAATTTCTTTGTGAAATTTGGCAAAGCAGCTGAATTCCATTTTTGTAAACTTCACTCATTTCTAGTGAGGATCAATAAAAGCCTGGATTTTAAGAAGATGTCTCAGGGCCAGGAATTGTTTCCGGAGTGGTGTTCAGACTTATTTTCAACATAGAGACTGTGCACCTTGGATATACATAAGGATTTGAGCTCACGGTGGTGAGCCATATTGGAGTATTTTTGTTTGATGCATCGGGAACTCCTGTCAAAATTCAGGAGCCTGAGCTTTAACAGACAGCCTCTTATCTGCATGCATAGCCGAGGGAGTCTTCATGGAAGCCAGAGCCATGGCAATTAGCTAATCAACAATGAGGATCTTAGATGAAAGGCGTTGTTTGTGACAACCTGTAATGGAAAGTTATGTATAAAAGAGAGCTGTTATAAGGAAAGACTCTTGCCGTGCCCCCCCCCCCCCCCCAACATTCAAGATGGTAACCTCACTTCTTCCCAGTTCCCAGTCCCTGGTCTCAGTTTAGCAGGCACCATTGAAAATGTGGTATATTGAACTGTAACTACTATTGTCAATCACTGGCTGTAGCAGCAATGTATTAACACACAGGGGTCAGTGATTAGCTGCAGTTCTCACGTCATGGCAAATGTCATCACTGGAGCTAGGTGACCAGAGGCCACTTGGGGACACTGGCACAGGGGCAGCAGGGGAGGGGTAAGGTATTACTTATTTTATAATTTTATTGTATTATAAGCGGCTTATAATAAATATATGTGACTGACAACCTCTTTTAATGTATGACAGATGGCTATTAGTACATATGGTTGACTGTACTTGAGGCCCCTGCTGCCTTAAGGCCCCTTTACAGGGGCCAATTTTTCAGGTGATTATCGGGAAGGAAATGTTCTTTCAGGACAAGCACCTGCTCGTCAGTGGAGGAGACTGCCGCATTTACATGCAGCATTGTCCTCCACAGTATGCGGAGGAGTGAACACTAATGCCATTGCTGATCCCCATACAGACTTGCTGTTTGCTGGAGCAGATATGATTTTTGTGAATGCATGAATGAAGCGATTAACGACCAACGAGCGTTTCGGCGTTACTTTTACACCACCAGATAATCGCTAAAGAATGTTCCTATGAATGCTTGTTAGTGATCATCTGGCTGAGAATCGGCCCGTGTAAAGGGCCCTTTACAGAGACCATCTAATAATTCACCTCATGGAGGTAGGAAGATAAGATACACAAGCTATCTCTGGTCTAAATAGCTACTTGCCTTTGACCACACATCAATTACCAAATATAGGGTCTCTATATTCTAACACCATGTTTTGTGTAATCCTCCCAATGAAGTATAAAAAAAAAATACTGTGAACTTTTTTTCTGAAGGCTTTTGGAAACCACTCTGCCCCGAATCTGCACAAACTCACTTGAATGGGAAGAAGCTGAAATGTCCTGCATCACTGCTAGTAAGGAGGCATCTTGCAGGTATAGGAGATGGCCTTATGTGTAGGCTGAGAGAATGAACCATGCCAACAAGGATTTAACTCATACCCTCAGCCTTCATAATGTAATGAGTTAATAGAAGGTAAATTCATCGTATATGTTATGAAGAACAATAAATAGCATAAGTTAAAATATGTATAAAAATACCATTAATTAAAGACAGCTTAAAATTTGTAATTGTATACAGATGTAGCCGAGCTAAACTTGATGATTAATGCGGTAAGTAAAGAATGGCAAAAAAATGCTCGTTCATTGGGTAATCTGATTACCAAAAATCGTTGTTTGCCGGCAGCAGATTGTGCTGTGTAAACACAATCTGTTGTCAAACAACGAGACAGTATGGGAATGAGCGATGGTATTAGTCTCCTCCACCAGCGAGCAGCAGATTGTTTGGAAGGAAGTGTTCCACATGCATGCCCAATAATGCAGTGTGGAACCTGCATTCTCTGAATTTAAAGGGCTTCTGTCACCCCCAAAACTAATAATTTTTTTTGGTCTTGTTAAAATCCTTATTTAACTATTATTCCCTATATAGGGATCTTACCTTTGTCTGTGGTTTCTTTTCCTTAAAAAAAACTATCTTTTAAAATATGCAAATCACTTCACTACCAGCAAGTAGGGCGTCTACTTGCTGGTAGCCGCTGCAAAAAACCGCCCCCTCCTCCTGTTGATTGACAGGGCCAGCGAGCGTTCTCCTCCTCCGGCTGGCCCTGTCAGCATTTCAAATCCCGCGCCTCACCGAAAGAGAAGACGTCATCGGCGCAGGCGCACTGAGGGAGTGCTGAGGAGGCGAGCCTCCTTCTCTCAGAGCGCCTGCGCCGAATGAAGACAGGCGCGGGATTTGAAATGATGACAGGGGCAGCCAGAGGAGGAGAGTGCTCGCTGGCCCTGTCAATCAACAGGAGGAGGGGGCGGTTTTTTGCGGCGGCTACCAGCAAGTAGACGCCCTATTTGCTGGTAGTGAAGTGATTTGCATATTTTAAAATATCGTTTTTTAAGGAAAAGAAGCCACAGACAAAGGAAAGATCCCTATATAGGGAATAGTAGTTAAATAAGGATTTTAACAAGCCCAAAAATATATATATTTGTTTTGGGGGGTGACAGAAGCCCTTTAATGGAGGCCATTATGGCATGAAAAAATGTATAATAGAGTGTGGGCTCTGCATGCATGTGGAACCTGCATTCCCTGAATTTAATAGAGGCCAGTATGGCACCAGCAGAGGTAGTATTTAGTGCAGGTGCTTGTCTTAGAGAGATCAGCTTGTCGTTGGCGAACAGGCACAGATAATTTTGTACAAAATACATTTGCCAAGAATCTCACATGTATAACATAGCATTATTATTAGTACATTTTCTATGGGGAGTATGGTATCATTGTATTTACTTGATTATTTGTGTTTGCAGACTGCTGTTGCATTGGGTTTGTTTTTGCTTATGTGACGGAACCATATCAAACCATATTATGCTCAGGATGCTTAATCTTAAGAGTCTATTAGCAACATATGTTGATGAAACAAATTAGAAGAGGGTTTTTACATACTTTTTAGACATACAATCTTCATTATATGGACAAAAGTACTGAACACCTACATATTACACCTACAGAAGCTTAGATATTATCCCATTCTAAATTCCCATAGGCATCAATATGAAGTTGGTTCCCTGTTGTAGCTAAAGCAGCTTCTACTCTTCTGGGACATCTTTCTACAAGATTTTGGAGTGTGTCTGTGGGAATTGTTGTCCATTTAACCAGAAGAGCCTTTGTAATGTCAGAGACTGATGTCGGAAGAGAGGCCCTGACTAGCAATCTCTAGTTCATCCCAAAGTTTGTGCAATGGGGTTGAGACACAAAGTGGTTTCTGGTAGCAGCGTAATTTTCCACCCATTTTGCCTTGGTAGTGAGGCTCTAAAAGCATGGCTATCTAGTAATCATCAGACTGCTTGATGTCAACAATATGGCTGTCACTACATAAGCAAGCCAGCATACATGTGGCCATTCTGGCCAGCATGCCCGAGGAGGCACTTCTTTCCGACTCCACCCCCAACTGAGATGATTGGGTGTCTTGGCTGATGCCATCCTAATCATCGTCCTCTTGCTCCTCCACCTCGGACTCCTTCTCCCCCTCTTGCAGTGGCAGCTCCTTATCTTCCTCATCTTCGTCATCCTCCTTCAAGGCAGATTGACTCCACTGAAAGCCTTCTTTGAGCCTGCAGGGAGGAGGAACACTGTAACCCCTGGCTCCACGGCACGGTGTCCGACTCTGAAGTCACCTCCACTTCGTCCTGCTGTGACTTAGAGGGAGAGTGAGCTATCCAATCTCATCTTCTTTCTCCTCAACTATAATGTTGCCCTTTTCCAAAGCCAGCAGGGACAACTGCGGCCTACTACTACTACTTCTGGCTGGATAGATGGTGCTGCTACTACAAACATTCTGGCTCTGGGTCTTTCATTTGTAACCCTTCCATTTCTCTTCTATTATTGGTTCTCTCAGATAATGTGTAGTAAACATGTATGTACAGTAAACAGGAAACAGAAAATATGTAAAAGGACCATTGGCTTGATGCTTAATTTTAACTTAATACACACAGGTAGAGTGTGGCCACACCATGGGTATTGCTGCAGTAATCACGTATATATACAGTACAGACCAAAAGTTTGGACACACCTTCTCATTCAAAGAGTTTTCTTTATTTTCATGACTATAAAGGCATCAAAACTATGAATTAACACATGTGGAATTATATACATAACAAACAAGTGTGAAACAACTGAAAATATGTCATATTCTAGGTTCTTCAAAGTAGCCACCTTTTGCTTTGATTACTGCTTTGCACACTCGTGGCGTTCTCTTGATGAGCTTCAAGAGGTAGTCACCTGAAATGGTCTTCCAACAGTCTTGAAGGAATTTTCAGAGATGCTTAGCACTTGTTGGCCCTTTTGCCTTCACTCTGCGGTCCAGCTCACCCCAAACCATCTCGATTGGGTTCAGGTCCGGTGACTGTGGAGGCCAGGTCATCTGGCGCAGCAGCCCATCACTCTCCTTCATGGTCAAATAGCCCTTACTTTTAAAGTTTTCCCAATTTTTCGGCTGACTGACTGACCTTCATTTCTTAAAGTAATGATTGCCACTCGTTTTTCTTTACTTAGCTGCTTTTTTCTTGCCATAATACAAATTCTAACAGTCTATTCAGTAGGACTATCAGCTGTGTATCCACCTGACTTCTCCTCAACGCCACTGATGGTCCCAACCCCATTTATAAGGCAAGAAATCCCACTTATTAAACCTGACAGGGCACACCTGTGAAGTGAAAATCATTTCAGGGGACTACCTCTTGAAGCTCATCAAGAGAATGCCAAGAGTGTGCAAAGCAGTAATCAAAGCAAAAGGTGGCTACTTTGAAGAACCTAGAATATGACATATTTTCAGTTGTTTCACACTTGTTTGTTATGTATATAATTCCACATGTGTTAATTGATAGTTTTGATGCCTTCATAGTCATGAAAATAAAGAAAACTCTTTGAATGAGAAGGTGTGTCCAAACTTTTGGTCTGTACTGTATATATATATATATATATATATATATATATATACACACTGCTCAAAAAAATAAATGGAACACAAAAATGCATTAGGAGGAACCCAGGGCCAACCGCACCAGCATATGGTCTCACAAGGGGTCTGGGGATCTCATCTCGGTACCTAATGGCAGTCAGGCTACCTCTGGAGAGCACATGGAGGGCTGTGCGGCCCTCCAAAGAAATGCCACCCTACACCATTACTGACCCAATGCCAAACCGGTCATGCTGGAGGATGTTGCAGGCAGCAGAACATTCTCCACGGCGTCTCCAGACTCTGTCACGTCTGTCACATGTGCTCAGTGTGAACCTGTTTTCATCTGTGAAGAGCACAGGGCGCCAGTGGCGAATTTGCCAATCTTGGTGTTCTCTGACAAATGCCAAACGTCCTGCACGGTGTTGGGGAGTCTGTTTCTGACCGTTTGAGCAGACACATGCACATTTGTGGCCTGCTGGAGGTCATTTTGCAGGGCTCTGGCAATGTTCCTCCTGTTCCTCCTTGCACAAAGGCGAAGGTAGCGGTCCTGCTGCTGGGTTGTTGCCCTCCTACGGCCTTCTCCACGTCTCCTGATGTACTGGCCTGTCTCTTGGTAGCGCCTCCATGCTCTGGACACTACGCTGACAGACACAGCAAACCTTCTTGCCACAGCTCGCATTGATGTGCCATCCTGGATAAGCTGCACTACTTGAGCCACTTGTGTGAGTTGTAGACTCCGTCTCATGCTACCACTAGAGTGAAAGCACCGCCAGCATTCAAAAGTGACCAAAACATCAGCCAGGAAGCATAGGAACTGAGAAGTGATCTGTGGTCACCAACTGCAGAACCACTCCTTTATTGGGGGTGTCTTGCTAATTGCCTATAATTTCCACCTGTTGTCTATCCCATTTGCACAACAGCATGTGAAATTGATTGTCACTTAGTGTTGCTTCCTAAGTGGACAGTTTGATTTCACAGAAGTGTGATTGACTTGGAGTTACATTGTGTTGTTTAAGTGTTCCCTTTATTTTTTTGAGCAGTGTATATATATGTGATACTGCTTAATTATGTTAAACATAACGCAAGAAAAATCATTTCTATAAAAACGGGGAAACAAAATGAAGGTACTTGCTTGCTGGGAGCTGCTTTTGAGGTGCCCCTGTACTTCTGATAGGCACAGCCACAGGTTCTGTCTCTTCTGTCCCTGTCAGCTGCCCTGCTTCTTTATATTGTACACAACACACACAATTCTTCTTTGGAATACTAGACTTTCCCTTCACTTTCCCTGGCAATAAGCTTGATTGATCTCTGCCTGTCCCTGATTGTTTTTTTCACTCTTCTTGACTTCCTAAGATCCTTTTACTGGCAGACATTGTAAGACCAAACCGCCCTCATTCACAGCCCAGCACAGAATGACGTTCTGCTCATTCTGCTAGGGCACCTCTCTGCCTGCTGCAGCACTGATTGGCTCATCCAGGCTGTCTGTCCAATCAGGGCAAGCCCATCCCTCCACTTCCCCTCAGGATCATGTGATAACCCTTCTTCTTCCTCCCTAGTGCTTTTTTCCCCGTTGATGTGTATACTAAAATGGCATTACATGTCCAAAACAAACCCAGAAAGATTCGGGTTCATATGCAGTCTGAAAAATAGCAAAGTTCGGACCAAACCGAGTTCACTCATCCTTAATTGGAAGCATACAATTATACAAAATGTTTTGAATTTCATGTATGCTGAAGCATTAAGGAGCATATGCCAACCCCTGAAAAACAACCAAGCCCATCCATCACACTGCCAGATAGAGAAACATGGATTGTTACTCCATAGAACACCTTTCCACTGCTCCAGACTCCATCAGACACTTAGCATTGTGCTTGGTGATGCATGGCTTGCATGCAGCTCCTCATTTATGGAAAACCCATGGTATAAAGTTCCTGGAGCACAGTTATTGTTCTCATGTTAATGCCAGTAGAGGTTTGGACTCTGCAGTCATTGAGTCAGTAGAGCGTTGGTGACTTTTATGCTCTGTACTCCTGAGAACTCACCCCCCCGCTCTGTAACTCTATGTTGCCTGCACTTTGTGACTGAGTTGCTGTGGTTCTTAAATGCTTCCACTTTGCAATATTAGCACTCACAGTTGATGGTGGAATAACTAGGAGCGAAGACATTTCACCAACTGACTTGTTACAACAGTGGCAGATTCCTATTACAGGACCTCGCAGGAATACAGTGAACTCTTTAGAATGAGCCACTCTTTCAGAGATGTCTGTAAAAGCAGAATGCATGGCTAGGGGCTGGATTTTATATATACACATGCAGCCGAGCTATTAAATAAAGAATGGCACAAAAATGTTAGCTAACTCATGTATTTCAATGGCTTTTGTCACAAGATGGCACGAGATAACACTGTGGCATCACAATTTTAGCTCGGCTACATATATATACCTGTGGCAATGGATTCAATTTTGATTTTTAGATTAAGAGATGTGTCCCAATACTTTTGACCCTATAGTGTGTCTTCATTTTAGTGTTTTTGCTGCAATTTACTACATTAGGCTATGTTTACATCACATTTTGTGATTTACACTTGGCATGTATGTGTCACGACCCGTGGTCAGGTCGTGACTCTGTGTCTTCACATGCGGTTGCCTTTGGCAACGTGGTTTGCATGTGAGGCACTTTTCCTTGGATGTGGTGTTTCCCCATTTTGGTATGCATGGGGTTAAGGTGTGTCTGGTAGGTGTGGTGGGTGTGAACTCAGGCCTCCTTATATGTTGGTGTGGTGGAGCCTGAAGGTCAGTTTGAGTTTGGTTGTTTGTCAGCTTGGTGTGGAGCTCTGCTCCTGGGCTGAATGATACTGTCTGTGTGAGCTATCCTTATTTGTCATTTTGTATTTCTTGCTTTGTTTGTTGTCCCCTCCAGTGTGTTATTGTCCCCCCACCTGGTGTATGTAGTTATGGTGCGGGTTTTGCTTGGAGGTTTGATTGTTGTATGTGGCTCCGAAAGGGGCGGGCTTTCCCGGAGGGGTTTAAGCGAAGACTCGCCTGTGGGCTTTTCCAGCTTGGAGCCACCTTCCATCATGGCTACGGCAGGTAAGTGAGGATTGCATAGTTATGTTACTGTGTAACTTACCTGCCGTACTGTTTAGCCCATGGCCTTCAATCCTGCTTGTCACTGGGCCGTTTGAGACACCATTCATTCGTGGAGTTGGATGAATGGGTGGTCTCTGCCCTGTCATTAGGCCTAGGGCTTGTAGGGATAGTAGGGTCAAAGGTTGGTGAGCATGAGCCCCCCTACATTCTGAGGCGGCTCATGCGGTAGGAGTCTAAGGTGAGTTCAGGGTTGCGCTAGGTGGTGACCTGCTCCCTGTTCCTTCCAATCTGGCATTGCAGTCTCTGCCTTTGCACGGTGGGCGGTTTTCCCTACTACCCGCCGTGACAGCATGACAGGAAAGCATCTGACGTACATGGCAAGTGTATCCATAGGGCTCTATTAACTTGAAGGAGGCATTTGGATGGTAAAAAAAATAAGACAGATATCATGGCATGTAAACTACACTATTCTATACAATGATATGCAATAATAAAAAAAAAAAAAAAAAACATATGCCACTGGATGCTATACAGATGCCACTGTATGGCATCTGCCCTGACCGCCATTAAATGTGTGCATTAATGTGATATTATCATATGTTTAGATTTCTGTTATCTAGTGCCACTCTAGTGTCATTTATGGGTTTTCCCTGGTTCTGTGCCTGTATAGAGATGCTGAAAGCAACTTTAGAAATACTGATGCAGGAGCAGGAATTATACTTTTGCCAGTCAAAATAAAGTATCCATATGAACTGAGAACATTTTTTATGATTGACCTTGCTGGATTTCAAGTTCAGATATACCCCAGCTTCAGACACTTATGTACATGTGTTATCATCACTTTTGTTAATATTATCACCTTGATATGATACAGAAGCTGTCTTCATAATAAACTAAATGTACTCTAGACATTTTTTGGTCTTGATTTCTTCTAATAACAGGGATATATTGCTGTAATTATGGAAAAAAAGATGAATATTGTGTATTAAATAGGCAGAGTGAGGATCAAAGGAGCTGTTTACTGCACAGATGTAAAGTATTTGAATGTCTACAAAGAGAATGGGTTCAGATGTTTACAATGTGAAACATTCTCCAAGCAGTGAAACCAATCCACTTCCTATGTTGTTTCAATGGGCATGACAATTGCTTTTCCTGAAGCTATTTACTAGTGTTTTCATATTTTCTGCACTTGGAAGAATATGATTTATTTCTGTATACAGAGTGTTAAATGATATCGCAACAAGAGGGTGACTTTGCAAAACCATCATTTTGATAGCTATTAAAGGGGTTTTCCAAGATTCTGATACTGATGACTTATCCTCAGGATAGGTCATCAGAATCTCAGAAAACTACCTTAACATTTATCAGAACACATTACTGACACTAATATTTAAACGGAATGCTGATTTTAAGTATAATACATGAAAATGAATTACAATTTCTGCATTACTCTTCAACCTCTAGTTTAGGCCTCATGCACACGGCTGTTGTTTGGGTCCACAACGGCAGCTCGGATGCGGGCCCATTCACTTCAATGGGGCCGCAAAAGATGCGGACAGCACTCCGCGTGCTGTCCGTGTCCGTTGCTCTGTTCCGTGGCCCCACAAAAAAAATAGAACATGTCCTATTCTTGTCCGTTTAGCGGACAAGAATAGGCATTTCTACAATGGGCCGCCCGGAAGGCACACGGGTGGCTACCGTTTTTTGCGGATCCGCGGTTTGCGGACCGCAAAAAACGGAACGGTTGTGTGCATGAGGCCTTAAGCGAATCATTATTCTCTGAGAAACACCAAGACTCCTTTGACACTGGTTGTATAACATATTATGTTGCAAAAATCTTATAGAACATGTGTATGTCAATCAACCTTGTGAGGACAATCTAAGATGGCTATAACATAGTAGCAAGATAGACTTAGGCAAGATGCACTTGAACCTCACTAGGTTCTACTTGACAGTATAGGATCACTGCATATTTCTATAAAGGTTTAAATCTTGTTTTTACATTCTTAATAACGATGATGCAGATATTTCAAGTTGAAAGTCTGGGCATATATATATACAACCACCTCCCCCCAAAATCATCTATGGTACACTAATAATAAAGTAAATTCTCTAACACCTTTATGCAGGTTCATATGTACTTAAAGCAAACCTGTCACATTAAAATTGCAGTACATTCTGCAGCCAACATGGCATGGAGCAGGAGGAACTGAGAAAATTGCTATATAGTTTTGTAGGAAAAAATTCTCTGATAAGGGTGGGTTCACACTAGCGTTATGGAGTCTGTTATGGCTTTCCGTTATAACAGGGTTATAACGGAACATAACGGAATCCATAGGATGGAATGCAAAACGGAAGCCTTTAAGACGCATTCCGTTTTGCTCCGTCCTAATAGAAGTCTATCGGAAAACATAACGGATCCGCCTGGGTCCCGTTATGCAAGACGGGAGACAAAAAGTCCTGTCGACAGGACTTTGTTTTCCGTCTTGCATAACGGGAACCAGACGGATCCGTTTTGATTCCCATAGACTTCTATTGGGATGGAGATCAAACGGAATGCCTTTTTAAAGGCGTCCGTTTTGCATTCCGTAATAATGCATGTCTATGGGCAGCAAAACGGATCCGCCCTTCCGTCTTATGGATTCTGTTATGTTCAGTTATAACCCTGTTATAATGGAAGGCCATAACGGACTCCATAACGCTAGTGTGAACCCACCCTAGCTTGTATTTTATTCATTTGAATCTCTTTCTTTGCTTAGGAGTCCAGTGGGTGTTCCTACCAAGGAACTTACAGGGTTCCCTGTGTGAGTCTGCATGCAAAAATCGCTGTCAGTCACTGAGTGTTGAGATGGTGGCACAGGCACCATGTGACTCACCCCTCTTCCCCTTTGTAGATTGTGGCCCAGACCCACTTGCCCTCTGTTGCCCACCAACAGCAGTTCTGGCCACTGGCATCCCACATGGCTTCTGCAGTTTGCAGCATAGGCTTTCAGTGAAGGCCTCCCGACTTCTCTCTAGGGTGCGCATGTTTACTGGTTCTAAAAGTGCAAGGTAGCGCACCTTAGTTTCCTCTAGTCAATGACTGGTCACTTGACAGTTTTTAATGCACCTTCCCCTATGTGAGGGTGTCTGGGCTTTAGGTTTCCTAGCTTGATAGTAATCAGTGTAGGTGTGCTGTTTAGTTTGTCTGATGATGTACTGACCTCTGCCTGTTTACTGGCTCTGACTTTTGACTTGTTTCATGTATTTGCACGAATCCTGCCTGCCGTGCCCTCTGCCTGTTTCCTTACTACGAGTATTGCCTGATCCCTCGGTGCTTTGCACCTGTATCACTGACCCCAGTGGGCCAGCTGCCAATCACATCTGGACTATTCCGAGAAGTAGCGGCCTGGTGGCCCCCCTGCAATGAAGGTCAGACCCTTGGATAGGGGTTAAGGGAAAACACCCTCTAGCTGAAAGTCAGACTAGTTGGTGGTGTAGAGGTTTCACAGCCACTGCCTGTAACAATGAGTAGGAGAGGAAGAAGAGGATTAAAGGGGTTTCAAGGGAAGATTTTTTTTTTTCTTGAGAGGACAGATGGTTAAAAATGAGAAAGAAGCATTATCTCACCAATCCCTCGCAGCTCTCCATTTCTTGCTTCTGGCATTACATACAGGTAATGGAAGGAAATGCCCACACAGCCAGTCACTAGCTGCAGCTGTGACCCACCTTAGACATCTCCAGCCATTTCCTGTAGTCAAGAGCCTGAAGTGAAGAGTAGTGCAGACTGAAGCACTGGGGAATAGTGAGTAATGTGTCTTTTTTATTTTTAACTCATTCTGCCCCTTTAAAAAAATAAATCACTCACCCTCGCTCAGAAAACCCCTACAAATCAATAAATTACAATATACAGAATATTTTCCTACACAACTATTTATCAATCTGCTCAGCCCCTCCTGCTTTATATTATGCTACCTGCAGATTGGACTATGGCTTCCATTTAAAGCAGTGCTGTAGCATCTTTGCTGGCTTATTTTAAAACAGATACTGTCAAACCCTGAGGGACACTACTGACATTGCAATAGATCTGTCGTTATAACATGATGAACTATTTAAGAGCATCCAATTACATCAGTCCATGCATTTCCACTTGTTGATGACCCACCTTATACTTCCAGGAAAGTGAATTACATGTTGAATATAAGTACCACTGAACAGATTTAAAACAGGTTCAGGCTAGCACAACTAAAGGTCTTCCAAATCCACTGGGAATATCATTGTTTAGGCCAGTGATCATAATGGGCACAACAATGTCATTGAGGTCCAGCAGAATCTATAATGCAATTAAAAGGAACATGTTTTGTCTAGCCAGTGGTTGGTCACCAGTATCAATTTCAGTTCTATTCAGAGGTCAAGCACATTGAAATACAAGTAATGTGTGCAAGTAAGGCTGACCATACACATTATATAGATGTCAACACGATTGGCCAACAGGTATCTCTCCTAACTCCACCAAGCATGTATATGTCCTGAACGGGGAGAGATGGAGAAAGCCACTGTCAGAGGATTTCAACTGCTCAAGAGCAAAAAGATCAGGCAGTTGAAATCAGATGTCAGGAGAGATGCCTTGATTAACTGACATTCATCTAATGTTTATTCACCTAATGTATAGGTTGATTATCTGACGTTAACTTGCAAGGAAGTCTCCTTGGTAAGAATAGTAACTCATTGTCTGGAGCACAGTGTGCGGAGAGGTCTAGATGGGCATGGGACTCAGGTGCTGTGTAGAGTTTGGTATTAGTAATGGCCTTGCGGTTCGCCCGGCGGTCAGTTCGTGGCGAACTTTGCGTGTTCGTGATCCGCGGAACATGCGAACATATGGCAAAGTCCGCACGCGCAATATTCTTTTGCATTGCGCCGAACTTTGACCCATGACACATCAATCAGGTGGGACAAGACAGCCAATTGAGACATTTCAGCTCATGGACACCCCCCCAACCCTATAACAGAACCCGATCTGGCAGCCATTTTACCTTATGTGTTTTTCCAGTGTAGGGAGAGGTTGCATTTTGGAGCAGGGACAGGCTGTGTGGAACTTAGGGACACCAAACACTAGCTAATAGGGCCACAAAAGTCCTTTTAAGGACTGGTAACAATGTGCTATCGATAGATGTGATACACAGAGGGGTGTGATATACAGTACTTATACTTTCTAACATAGAAAGTATATTATAGTGCATTTGTATGCTTACAGAAAATACTGATTGAGAGCTGCGATCTATCAGCTTCCACAAAATAGTGATTGAGGTTTTCCATATACCTGTGTCCACAAAATTACTTCTTGAGGATGATATACCTACTTCAACTAACAACTGATTGAGGCCTGCCATATATCAGCTTCCACAAAATAGTGATAGAGGTTTTCCATATACCTGTGTCCACAAAATTACTTCTTGAGGATGATATACCTACTTCAACTAACAACTGATTGAGGCCTTCCATATAACAGCTTCCACAAAATAGTGATAGAGGTTTTCCATATACCTGCGTCCACAAAATACAGATTGCGGGTTTTGATATACCTGCTTCAACTAACAACTGATTGAGGCCTGCCATATATCAGCTTCCACAAAATAGTGATAGAGGTTTTCCATATACCTGCATCCACAAAATTACTGCTTGAGGGTGATATACCAGCCTCAACTAACAACTGATTGAGGTCTGTCATATATTAACTTCCACAAATTAGTGATAGAGGTTTTCCATATACCTGTGTCCACAAAATTACTGCTTGAGGGTGATATACCAGCTCCAACTAACAAATAATTGAGGCCTGCCATATATCCTCTTCCACAAATACTGCTCTTATCTAGGGACTTTGACACAGGTTCATTTTGAAAATGACAGGCAGAGGAAGGGGCAGGCTGTTCTCCAGGGGTGGTAGGGGTCGGGCAGGTGTACCAGGACAGAGCCTAAGTGGGAAGTTGGAAAAGGTGCGTGCGATTATGTCAAAGGACGCACCAGAGTTGGTTGATTGGCTCACTCAGCCTTCCGCTTCTGCACCCTCCTCATCCTCTGTATCTGCACCCTCCTCACTCTGCTGTGTGCACCCCCAAAGACACCACCACCACCATAGCCCCTCCACTCGAGTCAGAGAGATTATTTTCCCATCAATTTCCAGACCTTACCGATGCGCAGCCATTCTTGGCATCAGATCAGGAAGAGGAGGTTACATCCAGTGGTCTGATGAAAATACCAAGATAAGCCCAAGGAGGATGGTCCCCGCTGTTGCTGCCTACTCCGAGATCTCTAATGTCATTGGTGTTGAAGGTGACGATGAGGACGTGTCGATGGACGTCACGTGGGAACCCACAAGAGAGGAAGAGGAGGGGGGTTCAGAGGGAGAAACAGAGCAGCAGATAGGAAAGAGAAGGAGGAGAAGCAGGCAGAACTTGCAGTGCACAGGAGGCAAAAAGCAGACTGCAAATGTATCTGGAGCGAGCCATCCACCATGCACGGTCACATCTTGCGCTCCCAGGACGCCGGCACATGGCTCCGCAGTGTGGGCTTTTTTTAACGTTTCAGCTGCTGACAATAGTGTTGCCATCTGCAGGCTGTGCTGTCAATGCATAAGTTGCGGTAAGCCAAACACTCAGGGACGACCGACTTAAGAAGGCACCTGGCCTCCCATCACTGAGCCCAGTGGGAGCAACGCAGTTAGAACCCACAAAGCCACACTCCCGGTGCTCCACTTCCTGCCTCTGCTACTTCCCCTTCTCCTCTCTCCTCCCATTTGTCCCCCACTCCACCTTCCACCGTGCCGCCATCGCTTTCATCTGGCACAAGGCAGGCTTCCGTGGCCCAAATGTTTGAGTGTAAAAAAAATGATGACGCCGGAAAATTCTAGCCCTGCTAGCGCGCCAACTACTGCCATATAAATTGGTGGACTCAGAGGTCTTTAGAAAATTTGTGGCCATTGGCACACCGCAATGGAAGGTCCTTGGAAGGAAATATTTCTGGCACACAGTGTCGGTGCCAAGAAACAGTGGATATAAAAAGTCTACACACCCTTGTTAAAATGTCACGTTTCTGTGATGTAAACAAATGAGACAAAGATAGATCATTTCTGAACTTTTTCCACCTTTAATGTGACCTATAAACTGTACCACTCAATTGAAAAACAAACTGAAATCTTTTAGGTAGAGGGAAGAAAAAATATAAAAATAAAATAATATGGTTGCATAAGTGTGCACACCCTTAAAGCATTTAACCCGTGGCACCCATGTGAATTTGGTGTTACCGCCACGGATTGCATGCAGGCCGGCCGGCCTCTTCTCCTCCTCCTACTCCATCCTCCGTCTTCTCCTCGGCTGACTCCTCCTTTTCTAATGCTACTGCCTTTTCCTCTGCACCCCCCAAGCTCCCCTAGAACCTATTTGACGTGCCAGGTGAGACATTGCGATGCTGTGCTGCGGGTGTTGTGCCTGGAAGCCAAGAGCCACACCAGTCCTGCATTGCTTTCAGCTCTGCGGTCACAGGCCGATCAGTGGCTAACCCCACTCAATTTGACAGTTGGTAAAGTGGTGTGCGACAACAGTGCCAATCTGCTGAGTGCGCTGAAACAGGGCAAAATGACACACGTGCCATGCATGGGACACATCCTGAACTTAGTCGTGCAGCGATTCGTTTCCAAATACCCAGAGGTCCAGGATGACTTGTAGCAGGCCAGAAAAATTTCTGGCCATTTTAGAAGATCTTACACGGCCATGGCTAGCCTTGCTGACATTCAGCGGCGACACCACTTGACCATCTGATTTGTGACTGCCCAACGCGCTGGAACTCCACCTTGTATATGCTTGATAGGCTGCTCCATCAGGAATGTGCCGTTAATGACTACCTGTACGAACTCTGCGGCAGGACAGGTTCTGGGGAGCTTGGTTTCTTTTGACCGCGCCAGTGGCTGCTCATGCTTGATGTATGCAGACTTCTGCGGCCATTTGATGAGATCACCAAACTGGTCAGTCGCAGTCAGGGCGCCATCAATGACATCGCACCTTACGCCTTCTTTCTGGAGCGTGCATTGCATCGTGTCATTGATCAAGCCATCTGATGCTGAATGAATTCCCAGTGGGGGCTTCTCCATCTGAGACAAGTCAGCAGGAGTCTGAAGAGGAGTCAGAGGAGGATGCTGGCTGGGGGAGGAGGAGGAGCAAGAAGAGCAGGCTTTAAACTTTTCTGGGATCCCTGGTGTTGTCCGTGGCTGGGGGGAGGAGACCGAGGACAACATTCTCCTGGGCGATGAGCAGGAGCCAGGGCACTCCACTGCTTTCAATTTAGTGCAAATGGGGGCCTTCATGCTCCAGTGTTTAAAGAGGGACCCCCGTATAAAAAGCATAAAGGTCAAGGACCTGTACAGGGTGGCAACGTACTTAGACCCCCGGTACAAACACAAAATGGCGGACATGTTACCAGCCTCACAGAGGGATGTCAGAATGCACCATTTCCGGGTCTTGCTGCGAGTGATGCTGCATTCTGCTGTTGTGGGCACTGGCAGAGGAATTTCCACCAACAGCGAAACAGGTGCAGGTACCAATCCTCCCCCACCTTAAAAAGAGGGTGGTTAAAGATGTGTTGGTCACTTTGGATATAAGATCATTCATCTAACCCATCGACAGCCGCCCTCCATATCCAGCCTCAGGGAACGCCTAGACCGACAGGTGTCTGACTACATCGGGTTAACGGCCGATGTGGACGCTCTGAGAAGCGAGGAACCCCTTGACTACTGGGTGTGCAGGCTTGACCTGTGGCCAGAACTGGCACAATTTGCCATGGAACTCTTGGCTTACCCCTCGTCGAGTCTCCTGTCTGAAAGGATGCTCAGTGCAGCAGGGGAGATCGTGACTGATAAGCGCACTTGCCTAGCTCACAACAGTGTGGACTACCTCCCATTTTTTAAAATGAATGAGGCATGGATCTTGGAGGAATTTAACACCTGTGATGACCATGTGTAATTGAATTTCCTCATGCCAGCCTACACATATATCGGCCATGACCCAGAACAAACAATGGTCCTTGCCTAATGTATATACAGCGGCATAAAATACCTTTTATGTCAGGTGAATGCCTAATTTTTGGGACCTGTACTGGCCGACAGTTACATATTTATCCTGTGACCGCCTAATGTACCTCCAGCCACAGAATCCAAAGTTCTTTGCATTCAGGTGAATGGCTATTGGCTAATTTTTGGGGCCTGTACTGGCCGACAGTTACATATTTATCCTGTGACCATCTAATGTACCTCCAGCCACAGAATCCAAAGTTCTTTGCTGTCAGGTGAATGCCTATTGCCTAATTTTTGGGGCCTGTACTGGCCGACAAACTGAAAAAAATGGCATGGTGTTGAACAAGCAGGAAGTGGTCAAACCCATATGCAGTTGTGCATGTATATACAGGGGAGCAAATCCTGCACTTGTGGCCCGTTGCTAATAGCGATCCCCAGCAAAAATGCATACAGTGGAAGATGCCCGCAGCGGACCATAAGTACTACAATAAACATTGTACACAAGATAGCAATTATGTGGATGTGATATCCAATATAAAAATATTAGCAAAGACAGGTGCACTCTGCGGTCTTACTAAACCCTCAAACTGATGTTAAAATTGAGAGATTAGCCAACATGTCCTACTATGGAGGACATGTCTGAGCCCGAGCACCGCACCAAGGTTTCTCAAGTAGCTTGTGTCCTAGCACTCACCTACCTGAGCCGTATGGGCAATACCAGGGGCCAGTGGGCGAATTACAGGAGTCCTGTACTGGCTGACAGTTACATTTTTTTTGCCCCTAGTCATTCCCTGTACTGTGCCCTCTTATAACCTTTTATCCGGTCACGGTATGGCGGTGTTATCCGGTCACTGTACAGAGGTGTTATCCGGTCAATGTATGGCGGTGGTATCCAATAACTAAATGGCCATAACTGTATCTCTTTCCCTGCCCATGCCATCCTTTTTTAAACCTGGCATGAGCGGAAAAAATATGCAGATGGCAGTGCTAAGTACCTTTGCGCCACAATCTGTGTCAGAAATACGCCTAACATAGATTTATTTCTATATAATAAATGACCACCTAATTGTATTATTATTCGGGGGTAGGGCTAATATCTTTATATTATATGGATTCTAGTGTATTATACTGTGCCCTGAATTTCCCAGTAGAAAATGATCCTTGGGAAACACAGTCCTCATCCCTGACCACCAGGATCAGGTAGTGCTCTGTCAGTACATGGCGGCCTCCCCTCTCCACCACGCTGCTCCGCTGTGTACTGGTGCTTACTCTGACACTAGGGCTGGGTTCACATCCTATTTTTGCCATCTATTTAATGCATACTAAAAATGTATGCGTTAACAGATGCCTCAGACTGAGGCCGTACAGTGGCGTCCGTTCACCATACAGTTCCATAGTAGAAAAAAAATTTACGTTAACGCATGCATTATTTTAATGCACTCTGCAGGATACAAAAACGTGGAGTGCTGCACATTTGTATACATGAAACCAATAGGAAATAAAAAATTTCTAGGCTCCAGCAGGGCATATTTTTGAGAGTTTCCCTTTAAGACGCATAAAAATGGCCCCTGATTATAATACATATTTTTTGTGGGAATTTTTGCCAATGATCCCACTCATATATCACTGTCCATGTTGTGGGACTATTTGTGTACTTCTAGTAAGTGTTTGCTGGCTGCAAATATGACCTGAAAATTTTTCAGCTTCGCCTGCCATTAAAGTCAATGGGGTCTGCCGTGAACATGCGGTTCGCGAACATGCGGTTCGCGAACATTTGATCGCGAACGTGCGTTCGCGAATCGTCCCGGCCGATGTTCGTCCATCACTATTTGGGATGCCAATGAGTAAGTGAGAGATTAGCAGCCCTCCAGTTGTTTAGAAATGAACCGTTGCCTAGTTAAAAAAAAATAGCTATACTTCCGTCCATTATGGCTAATATATGTCAATTTATGCTTACAACCCTTCCAAAGCACCCGTGGTTATTACTAGTACATAAATAACACTGATTTCAAAGCATTTCCTCCAAATAATTTCCCACTCTCTTCACTTAGTTTATTGTCTCATTTAACAAATATTTTCGGTTATGACATCGACCATCAAAACCCCAAAGATTTATGTTTCTTTATTTAATAGAATGAAAGACAATTTGTCCCTACATAAAAGTATTTTACATGGTGACTATATATACCACAAGGGTAATTCTTTCCCAGAGGAAGTTGCAGTACGTTACATACATTATGGGAAAACTATGATATCCTCTAATTTAACAACTTGGGATAGCTACAGTGGAAAAGGACAATTAATCTTGTGGGACACATTAGCTAGAATATACAATAAAAGAGAAAATAAACATTTTTAGTCATTGAGGATCTTTTTACTTTATGCCATCGTTTTAAAGGCAATGTCTTACAATGCATTGGCTTAAATGGGAAACATCCCCTGATACTGAGCTCATTTCCATTCCACGCTACTTGCCAGTTTAATGCAATATCAATGGAAGAAAGAATTACAATCAAATATCTTTCTTTCCTGTATATTGTCTTTTAGACCAGTGTTTCTCAACTCCAGTCCTCACTACCTCCCAGCATGTCATGTTTTTCAGGATTTCCTTAGCAGTGAACAGGTATTGTAGTTATTGTTAATGCATCGGGAGTTGTCATAGGTATTTGCAGTACCGCAGACCTAGAGATATATATAAAAATGGTTTGTTATGTAATGTTATGTTAAGCCATGTACACCAGCAGAGGAGGTATAGTTTGCAGGAACAGGCTCCCATAGACTGGTTTCAATAAAAATGGAGTGACAGTTTTTGGCACCTGAACATCCTTTGCAGGTCAGTTACAAGTTTTGTATTTTTGCTTCACTGTTAGGCTGAGTTCACACGAGCATGTCCGGATGCGTTGCGGCAAACCCGCGCGAGTAGGTACCCAATTGCAGTCAGTTTTGACTGCGATTGCGTTCCGTTTTTATCGCGCGGGTGCAATGCGTTTTGCACGCACGTGATAAAAAACTGACTGTGGTACCCAGACCCGAACTTCTTCACAGAAGTTCAGGTTCTTGTTCGGTGTTGTGTAGATGTTATTATTTTCCCTTATAACATGGTTATAAGGGAAAATAATAGCATTCTTTAATACAGAATGCTTAGAAGGTGGTCAATTGAGGGTTAAAAAATAAAAAAATTATTAACTCACCTTCTCCTCTTGATCGCGTAGCTGCCGGTCTCTTCTTACTTCTTTAATCATGAGCTGCCGGCTAAAGGACCTGTGGTGATGTCAGATCACATGGTCCAATCACATGGTCCATCACCACGGTGATGGATCATGTGATTGGACCATGTGATCTGACGTCACCACAGGTCCTTTAGCCGGCAGCTCATGATTAAAGAAGTAGTGTCACTTGTGCGAGTACTGGGAAAATAATAGCATTCTGAATACAGAATGCATAGTACAATAGGGCTGGAGGGGTTAAAAAAATCCACTTGTTCGCGCAGCAGGCATCTCTTCTTAAAGTGGATTAAGGTGACTTCAATTATTATTATTTTTTTTAACCCCTCCAGCCCTATTGTACTATGCATTCTGTATTCAGAATGCTATTATTTTCCCTTATAACCATGTTATAAGGGAAATAATAATGATCGGGTCTCCATCCCGATCGTCACCTAGAAACCGTGCGTGAAAATCGCACCACATCCGCACTTGCTTGCGGATGCTTGCGATTTTCACGAAACCCCATTCATTTCTATGGGGCCTGCGTTACGTGAAAAACGCACAAAGAGGAGCATGCTGCGATTTTCACGCAATGCACAAGTGATGCGTGAAAATCACCGCTCGTGTGCACAGCCCCATAGAATTGAATGGGTCAGGATTCAGTGCGGGTGCAATGCGTTCACCTCACGCATTGCACCCACGCGGAATTCTCGCCCGTGTGAAAGGGGCCTAAGAGATGTTGTTTGTAAACCTTCCGTTTTTCATCACGCGCGTGAAAAACGCATCAAAACGCATTGCACCCGCGAGGAAACAACTGAACGCAATGGCAGACAAAACCTAACTGAACTTGCTTGCAAAATGGTGCGAGTTTCACTGAACACACCCTAAACGCGTTAAGAGCCAATCGGTCATCCATTTAAATGAATAGGAACTGATATAAAACATGGTTGTGCCATGACACTCAGAAGAAGAGTAGAGATGAGCGAATAGATTTTGAATAGAGAGACAGTTTTCCAGGCCATCAAAGCACTTTTGAATCTGGTTGGTTTGGGCTGAATTTTTTAGAAATTCACACATCTCTAAACAGATGGAATTATCCTGTGCTGCCTGTACAAGCGAGATGATGCACAGGTAAATTTAAAGCAGAAGCAGTACTCGCACAAGTGACACTACCCCATCAAACAAATGATCGATGGGGATGCTGAGAGTCAGACCCCGCCAATTTGATATTGACGACCTATCCTAACCTCTTTAAGTTCCTCTTGTTTAGGTGGATGAAGACACATTTGAAATCTCTCCCAAATTGCCTATAATCCAGTAACAAAAGACCTACCTAAAGTTTTTAAAAATGTCAAAATTTGGTGCAATTTGCAACCTATGACAGTACTGAGAGATATATTCGTTTCTGGTTAAAATTATTCAAAGACATAAAGTGGCAAACTGCTCAATACAATCCATGCACTTAGCACAATTATATTAAGATTGCAGCATAGAAGCATCTGTACTTCGTAAAGATCTCAAAATGATCTCCTCATATTGTTGTCAGTCTGTATTTATGAAAAGTAAAACATGTACACAGTGTTGAATTGTGGATGTCAGATACATTTCTCTGCAAAAATGCATAATAAGAATGTACATCTATGGATTGCATCTAGATAGATAGTTATATAGATAAATGGATAGAAAGTGTAAACTAGTACAAAAAATACATGACTATTTGATATAACAATTTATGACTATTAGATTTTGAATATTAATGTGCAAACATTTTTAACATTCAAGGCAATAAACTTTATTGTATGTAACACTTTACATACATTAGTAACTCGCACACACGTAATAATATTATTTCTCAGAATACGATAAATCAGTGGTCAATATAGAAAATATGATAAACCTTACCATGCAGACATCTAAAATAGTATTTGTAATACAATAATGGTGAAATAAACCTCAGCTTAGCACAACAAGTAAGCAAGTGGTGAAACGTATGCACTAAAAATATAAAAATCAAGTTCATAATTCATAGAGAGTCAAAAACATATTATATAAATGATTGGAAAGCAACAATATGCATATCCTTTTATAATTTCTAAAACTGTACACTTCATATTAAAGTGTAGCTATAACTTCAGTTTAGCTATTTTCCGTAGATCATAAGGTATAATGAGACACTGCTTACACCGTCATGTTGACCCCAAGATTATTAGCTTTTAACTGTCCTATATTTTAAGTCTTATAAAATGACATAGTCATTCAATATAGAAAATCAGGATACATAAATCAGTAGATGAGATATAAACCAGTACATCAGGAATAAACCAGTACAGTAAATGAGGTATAGAACATCATTTTCTGGTTAGAATGGAAAAAATATGAATGACTAGTGCAAAACTCCTGATTAATTCTCAGTGACTAAACTGTGAAAATGCATTTTGCATGAGAAAAACAAATACATTCAGGACACAATAAAGTAAAATAAGTGTGTAAACATACATTTAATGAGATAGCAGGACAATTACAATTTAGAAAATAATATGAGAAAATAAACAAAAAATGCTAAATAAAATAAATGCAAAATCTCAGATGTCATCATATCCATGTATGAAGATCAGGCTAAAATTAATATTTGTCCTTGAAAATGTAGAATTATCTGGTAATCAGTAATTTGTTCATTCTGTTAAAAAATTTGGAATAGTAGCTATAATTATTAAAATATTTCAGAAGGTACCTAATCCTCCCTGATGCAACCGTTTTTATAATTAATATAAAATATTATTTTTAAAGAAAAATATGTGTGTGTGTATATACAATATAACGCATGTTATTATTATATTACCACTTTGGGTGCATCTAAAAGAGAATCAGTCAATACACAAATTGAAATGGAAATGTAGCAAAGTGTAGAAATTTAGCAAAATGTAATGATGTAAAATAGGTAAAGCAACTACATATTAACTCACAATCTGGAGATGATCCAGTCCTCCAGAATTGCTGCATCTGGATATTCATGAATAAATCTTTATTTTTATTTTTAAATAATAAAGAACACTTTTTGTATTATCACTAAAATTCAATGTTACTAAACATTAATGAAATTTGTGAAATAACAGTTTTGACAGTTTGCATTTCAGAGTGCCCAATGCAGATAACTATTAAGCAAATTAATTACCAACCATTACCATAACATAATCATATTTTTTTTATATTTATCAATTAATCAGTGTTCATTTATTAATTATTAATGTCTTGTCATTTTTGGGTTTTTACCCCTTTCGTTCCATGATATCAGTCCGTTATCAGATTGCATGTCTTTTCTTTTAGTTGTGTATACAAGGAAAGTATCTTCTTTCAGCAATCTTCAAGTATGCATCCACACTTCTTTGCGCTTCCTTTGTGTAATAAAAATCTTTTTTTATATTAAATGCTATTCTTAAACAAACCTAAAACGCAAGCATCAAACAGTCCAAGAGTACAACAAAAGAGAATTATATAATCCTAGCTGAGTGAAATCTTTCATCTTTGATTTACAGGTTTGAGTCTCCAGTAAACGAAACCATATTGTTCCATATCTTTCATATCACTGCTTTCCCCCAAATCTTGTTTTAATTAAGGTTTCTTTCATATTTCTGACTAGAATGCATGACAATCTTTGCTTATGGCTTCAATATATCTCCTTACAGTAAGAAAAATATGAAAAAAAAAAAAAAGAATAATGCCTCAGAAGTCCCGCCACTATAAAGTGCTGTGACTAGGATATTGCTAGAGAATACATCATCCCTGCTTTTTCTTATTACATGCATAACTGTGCCAGGATACCAAACAATGCAAGCAGTTCTGAAGAAGAAATCCCAACATTCCACCACCGTAATTATCATGACAAATTCATTATCTGTGAGGTCATAAAACATGCAAGTAATAAGTTATTGTATGGATTGCTGGGGTCTATGGAGCGTCTGACAAAAAGAGATATACAGTTCATTACTTCTCTTGAGCAATGCTGTTTCCCCATGGGTAAATGGAAATTGGGCAATACTTTATTAATATAGTTAATGGACATAGATGTTGTTAAGATGTGGTGATCTTTACCAGAATGGTAGTAGTGTTTAGCTTAGGGGCTTGCACAATTATAGTAAATGTTCCTTTGATGGCGAACGACAAAATTTTCCATCATTAGATTTGTACAAAATTACTGGAAGGAATGGACTAATGTGGAGGCAACCATGTCCTCTTCTAGGATCATCTCTTGCGTAAAAATTGTTCAAACTCTTACTTTGTCGACTCATGTTTTTTTCCCCTTTTCCCTTCATCCAAATTATCTCCTATCCCTTGGATGAACATGATGAACATATATGTCCTTTTTCAACCAAACTATGTACTGTAACTATACATATATATATATATATATATATATATATATATATATATAAGAGAGAGAGAGAGAGATACAGAGAGAGAGAGAGAGAGATACAGAGAGAGAGAGAGAGAGACAGAGAAAGAGATATACAGAGAGAGAGAAAGAGATATACAGAGAGAGAGAAAGAGATATACAGAGAGAGAGAAAGAGAGAGATACAGAGAGAGAGATACAAAAGATCAGGGCAGCACACCTGAATGATGATCAGTAACAAGGGGTGCCAGCGTTATTTCACTTAACCAAAGTGATAAATCGATAAAAAATAAACACACCGCAGCATTTCCAATAGGTGAAAATAGTGGGATCCATTTATTCATCCATGCGTGCAACGTTTCGGTCCACTTGCTGGGACCATTTTCAAGCAATACATCTCAGTACAAAGTGCATATTTATAGGGTCACAACATATTTGCATAAATAAGTATCAATCAAATATACATAGTAAAATATCCTAAAAAAGAGCTGTGTATACATACAAAAAACATAGTGCTGTATAATAAATATCATTGTGCACATAGACAAATATCATGAAATTGGCCATATACTTCAGTATTAAAAAAACACCAACATATTTCATAAGTGGTAATTAATAGTGAATAATCTTCACTTGTGTATTAAAAAAAAAAAAGAGGGTCAGGGAAGGAGTCGGGCGCGCTCAGCTGTCAGTAAAGTTCGCATGATGGAGTAGAAACTCGAGGATACAACGTTTCGTATGTCAAACTGCGCATGATAGTGATGTCATTCGGAGCAATCACGTGACCGATCACATGATCAGTCACATGAGAGAAAAGTCAGGTAAAAGTAAACAAAGTAATAACAGTCAGAAGCCAACCTAAATCAAGGACAATTCACTCTAGGGTAATATAGCAGAGGATGTGCTATCTTTCGACGCACCCTCCTCTGGTACATGTGGGTGAGAAACATGTAGAGACGAGCGTCAGCTGCTCTCGGCATGTATCGCCCACACATTGGCTAACCTATAACAGGCAATAGTGTCCTAGGTGGCCGTAGTAAATATAATAAAGATGAGACCATCCTTAAAGCGCAGTATGTGGCGAGACCCATCAGACAGATGCCTCAATATAACAGACTTCGTCGCTAGAATCCAAGAGATCATCCATCCATCCAATGGGCCACTTTGTGGTCTTCTCATGCTACTGCCACATCAACACTATGTCACTAAGCCACTCTGTGGTCTCTTCATGTTGCTGCCACCTCACCACTATATCACTGGGCAACTCTGTGGTCTCCTCCTGCTGCTGCTACATCACCACTCTATGGTCTACTTATGCTGCTGCCAACTAAACACTATGTTACTGGGCCACTCTGTGGTCTCCTCATGCCACTGCCACCTCAACACCATGTCATTGGGCCACTCTGTGGTCTCCTAATGCTGCTGCCACCTCACTACTTTGTGCTCTCCTCATGCTGATTCCACATTACCACTGTGTTACTGGGCCACTCTGTGGTTTCCTCATGCTGCTACCACATCACCACTCTGTGGTCTCCTCATGCTGCTGCCACCTCACACTATGTCACTAGGCCACTCTGTGGTCTCCTCATGTTGCTGCCACATTAGCACTCTGTGGTCTCCTCATGCTGCTGCCACGTCAAAACTATGTCACTGGGCTAGTCTGTGGTCTCCTCATGCTGCTGCCACCTCACCACTCTGTGGTCTGTTCATGCTGCTACTACCTCAACACTATGTCACTGGGCCACTGTGTGGTCTCCTCATGCTACTGCCACCTCACCACTCTATGGTCTCCTTGTGCTGACTCGGCCACTCTGTGGTTTCCTCATGCTGCTGCCACCTTAACACTGTGTCATGGGCCATGCTGTGGTCTCCTCATGCTGCTGCCACCTCACTATTCTGTGGTCTCCTCATGCTGATGCCACCTTAATACTATGTCACTAAGAGACTCTGTGGTCTCCTCATGCTGCTGCCACCTCAACACTATGTCACTGGGCCAATCTTTGGACTCATCATGCTGATGCCTTCTCACCACTCTGTGGTCTCCTCATGCTGCTACCACGTCAAAACTGTGTCACTGGGCCACTCTGTGGTCTCCTCATGCTGCTGCCACCTTAACACTCTGTGGTCTGTTGATGCTGCTGCTACCTCAACACTATGTCACTGGACCACTCTGTGGTCTCCTCATGCTGCTGCCACCTTAACACTGTCACTGATCCACGTTGTGGTCTCCTCATGCTGCTGCATTCTCACCACTCTGTGGTCTCCTACAGCTGCTGTAACCTTAACAATATATCACTTCGCACCCTCTGTGGTCTCCTCATGCTGCTTCCACATCACCACTGTGTGGTCTCCTCATGTTGCTGCCACCTGAACACTATGTCACTGGGCCACTCTGTGGTCTCCTCATGCTGCTGTCACCTTAACACTATGTCACTGAGCCACTCTGTGGTCTCCTCATGCTGCTGCCACCTCAACACTATGTCACTGTGCCACTCTTGGTCTTCTCATGCTGCTGCCTTCTCACCACTCTGTGGTCTCCTCATGCTGCTACCACATCAAAACTGTGTCACTGGGCCAGTCTGTGGTCTCCTCATGCTGCTGCCACCTCCCCACTAAGTCACTGGGGCACTCTGTGGTCTCCTTATGCTGCTGCCACCCCACCACTCTGTGGTCTCATCATGCTGCTGCCACATTAACACTATGTCACTGAGCCACTCTTTGTTCTGCTCATGCTGCTGCCACTTCAACACTATATCACTGGGCCACTCTGTGGTCTCCTCATGCTGCGGCCTTCTCACCACTCTGTGGTCTCCTCATGTTGCTGCCACCTCACCAATCTGTGGTCTTCTCATGCTGTTGCCACCTTAACACTATGTCATTGAGCCACTCTATGGTCTTCTCATGCTGCTGCCTTCTCACCACTCTTTGGTCTCCTCCTCCTGCTGCCACCTTAATGCTATGTCACTTCGCCACTTTGTGGTATCCTCATGGTGCTGCCACCTCCCCACTATGCAAATGGGCCACTTTGTGGTCTCCTCATGCTGTTGCCAAATCACCACTGTGTGGTCTCCTCATGCTGCTGCCATCTCAACACTATGTCACTGGGCCACTCTGTCATCTCTTCATGCTGCTGCCACCTCCCCACTATGTCACAGGGCCACTTTGTGGTCTCCTCATGCTGCTAACACATCACCACTCTGTGGTCTACTCATGCAGCTGCCACCTGAACACCATGTTACTGGGCCACTCTGTGGTCTCCTCATGCTGCTGCCACTTCACCACTAAGTCACTGGGCCACTCTGTGGTCTCCTTATGCTGCTGCCATCCCACCACTCTGTGATCTCCTCATGCTGCTGCCACCTTAACACTATGTCACTGAGCCACTCTTTGTTCTGCTCATGCTGCTGCTACTTCAACACTATGTAACTGGGCCACTCTGTGGTCTCCTTATGCTGCTGCCTTCTCACCACTCTGTGATCTCCTCTTGCTGCTTGTCACGGAACCATGAACCAGACGTACAACAAGAGATAAGTGAAAATAAGAAGGCTTTATTGAAAATAAAGCTGTAAAGCAAAAGTCCAAACGGATGGTGAAACCGAGCAGAGTCTTTGCGAAGCCAGAGGTCAGGAACCAGAAGGGTAGTCAGACGAAGCCAGGATCAGGAACCAGCAGGGTAGTCAGACGAAGCCAGGATCAGGAACCAGCAGGGTAGTCAGACGAAGCCAGGATCAGGAACCAGCAGGGTAGTCAGACGAAGCCAGGATCAGGAACCAGAAGCAGCAGCAGTCTTAGAAGCATGTGAACACAAGAGGACCAAGCAAGGAACTGAAGCCACAGACCTCCTATATATATGAGCTAGGCATCCAGCTCCTCCCAGGGGAAGGAGGAGCCGCAGGGTGGAAGGCTACAAGAAACCCAGGACCCAAGATGGCCGCCAGCACATGTCAAATGAAGGAGAGCAGCAAGCAGGTAAGACCATGACAGTACCTCCCCCTCAAGGGCCCCTCCTCCGCGGAGCACAAAACGGTTTCTGAGGGAAGCGTGCGTGGAAGGCTCGGAGCAAGGCAGGAGCATGGACATCTGCGGAGGGAACCCAGGAACGCTCCTCTGGACCATAACCACGCCAATGGACCAAAAACTGCAACCGACCGCGGACCAGGCGTGAGTCCAGGATATTGCTCACCTCATATTCCTCACGATTGCCCACTTGGACCGGACGAGGCCGAGGAACCGAGGAAGTGAAACGATTACACACCAGTGGTTTCAACAGGGAGACATGAAACACGTTGGAGATCCGCATGCCAGGAGGAAGCGCAAGGGCATAGGCTACCGGGTTTACCCTGCGAAGCACTCGGAAGGGACCAACAAAGCGAGGCGCCAGCTTGGGAGTGGGCACTCGAAGGTTGAGGTTGCGGGTGGACAACCATACACGGTCTCCGACCTGGTAGGAAGGAGCAGGCGCTCGTCTGCGATCAGCCTGGAATCTCTGGCGCTGCGCAGAGACCTCAAGGGACTTCTGGATCTGTACCCAAGAAGCACGTAGGACGGAAAGGTGATCCTCCACATCCGGAATATCCTGGGGAGAGAATACCTCCGGTAACACGGCAGGTTGGAACCCATAATTGGCCATGAAGGGAGACGTCCCAGAGGAAGAGTTCACCGCCGTGTTCCTGGCAAACTCAGCCCAAGGCAGGAGGTCAACCCAATTGTCTTGGTGATCGGAGACATAGCAACGAAGGAATTGCTCCAAGGCCTGATTGGATCGTTCTGCGGCCCCATTGGACTGAGGGTGGTAGGCCGAGGAGAAGGAGAGATGAATCCCCAACTGGGAGCAAAAGGCGCGCCAGAACCTGGACACAAACTGACTCCCCCGATCCGACACAATCTCCTTAGGCAAACCGTGCAACCGGAAGACCTCCCTGGCAAAAATCGTGGCCAACTCTTGTGCAGAGGGTAACTTCTTGAGAGGAACACAGTGGCACATTTTGGAAAACCGATCCACAATCATGAGAATGACCGTATGGCCTCGGGATGCAGGGAGGTCCACAATGAAATCCATCCCCAGGTGTGACCATGGGCGCTCCCCGGTGGCTATGGGTTGCAGAAGGCCCAACGGAAGGTGCCGAGGGGACTTACTCTGGGCACAAACGGAGCATGCCGCTACATATGCGGCGATGTCGGAACGTAGGGAAGGCCACCAGAACAGACGTGAAACAGCCCAGGACAGCTGATTCTTTCCAGGATGCCCCGCGGTCTTGGAGTTATGGTAGGTTCGCAACAACCGAGTGCGCAACTCCTCAGGCACAAAACATCTGCCGTTGGGTCTCCCAGAGGGAGCACCAGATTGAGCCGCCAAAATCTGCTCACCCAGGGGAGAGGTCAGGCTGGTGCGAATGGCGGCCAGGATCTGATTCGGAGGTATGACCGAAGTCGGAATCGACTCCTCCCTGGACAGCTCGGAGTACTGCCGTGATAAGGCATCCGCCCTGATGTTCTTGGAACCGGGTAGGTAGGAGACCACGTAATTAAAACGTGACAAGAACAGAGCCCATCTGGCCTGACGTGGTGTCAATCTCTTGGCCTCAGAAAGGTAGGTCAGATTCTTGTGGTCCGTCAGGATGAGAACCGGAACCACCGAACCCTCGAGCAAGTGCCTCCATTCTTTAAGGGCCTGCACGATGGCCAATAACTCCCTGTCACCAATCTGATAGTTGCACTCCGCGGAAGACAGTTTCCGGGAGTAAAACCCACAAGGAAGCAGAGGACCCTCTGGTGTTCTACGCTGAGACAGAAGGGCGCCTACTCCCGTCTCAGACGCGTCCACCTCGAGGACAAAGGGCAACCCAGGGTTGGGATGCGACAGAATCGGAGCCGACACAAAGGCAGACTTTAGGGCCTCAAAAGCTCGGATGGCCTCGAGCGGCCAGACCTGGGAATTACTGCCCTTCCTGGTCAGATCCGTGAGAGGCTTGGCCAGCATGGAAAAGTCCCTGATGAACTTCCGATAATAATTGGCGAAGCCCAAAAAGCGCTGCAGGGAACGAAGACCACTGGGCTGGGGCCACTGTAAGACAGCCGAAACCTTCTCAGGATCCATGGAGAACCCCTCAGCGGAAATGATGTAACCTAAGAAGGTTACCTGGGATCGGTGAAATTCGCATTTCTCAAGCTTACCGAACAGCTTGTTCTCTCGTAACCGTTGCAACACTCGTCTGACATCCAGAATGTGGGCCTCCATGGATTCAGAATATACCAAGATGTCATCCAAATAGACTACCACACACTGCTGCAACAGGTCACGGAAAACATCGTTGATGAATTCCTGAAAGACTGCGGGCGCATTGCACAACCCAAAGGGCATAACCAAGGATTCGTAATGACCGGTCCTGGTGTTAAACGCGGTCTTCCACTCATCGCCCGCCTTGATCCTTACCAGGTTATATGCCGCCCTCAGGTCGAGTTTGGTAAAGACCGTGGCCCCTTTAAGGCGATCGAACAGCTCGGAAATCAAGGGTATCGGGTAAGCGTTCTTGATCGTGATGCGATTGAGACCCCTGTAATCGATGCAAGGCCTCAACTCACCGCCCTTCTTTTTCACAAAGAAAAATCCAGCCCCTGCCGGGGACGAAGATTTGCGAATGTGTCCGCGTGAAAGCGCCTCCCTCACGTACTCCTCCATGGCCTCATTCTCCGCTACCGACAGTGGATAGACTTTGCCACGAGGAGGAACGGCACCAGATTGTAACTCTATGGCACAATCGTATGGGCGGTGCGGAGGTAGGGCAACCGCGCGCACCTTATCGAATACATCCCGGTACTCCTCGTATTCAGGAGGCAACAGAGAGTCCGAGGAAGTACACAGCAACTTGACAGACCCATGGATGCAACTAGCCCCACACTGCGGTGACCACGAGAGGATCTCGACCGATCTCCAATCGAAAGTCGGATTATGCTTCTGGAGCCAGGGGTACCCCAAGACCACCGAGTAGTGTGGAGACGAAATAACCTGGAGGCAGACCGACTCTCTGTGAACGGCACCAATGGCTATCCCCACTGGAAGGGTCTCATGAGTCACGTGTGGCGGCAGAAGGGGTCTGCCGTCTATCGCCTCAAGAGCCAGTGGGGAACCTCGAGCCTGCAGAGGAATGGAATTGGCGGCAGCGAACACACTATCAATGAACAAACCACCAGCACCAGAGTCCACCAACGCCTGGGTCGTCACCGAGCCCCCGACCCAGGAGAGGACAACAGTGATCAGTGGTTTGTCAACACGGGAAACCGGGGACGAGGAGACTCCACCCAAGATCTGCCCCCGACAGGATCTCAGGGTACGAGCGTTTCCCGGACGGTTCGGACATGCCAACCGAAAATGCCCACCGAGACCACAGTACATGCATCGGCCCTCGCGTCTTCGGAGTGCCCTCTCCCCCTCGGACAGGCGAGCAAACCCCAGCTGCATGGGTTCACCCCCAGACAAGTCATCCCCAGGAGGCGTGGGAGGAGAGGGAGGCACGGGTGGGACAGCAAACGTAGGCACCAATCTGTTAGAAGACCTCCGCAGGTTCTCCTTAAAGGAAGGTCTCTCCCTGAGTCTGGTGTCAATCAAAATCAGGAAAGAAATAAGAGACTCGAGCTCAACTGGTAGGTCCTTAGCTGCAACCTCATCCTTCAAGGCATCCGAGAGACCATGAGAGAAAGCAGCGACCAGAGCCTCATTATTCCAGCCCACCTCTGCTGCCAGGGTACGAAACTCAATGGCGTATTCAGCTACGGATCGTGAACCCTGTCTGATGGACATAAGGAGCTTCGCAGCAGAGGCAGCACGAGCCGGCACATCGAATACCTTCCGAAGAGAAGCAACAAAACCGGAAAACTCGGCAACCACCGGATTGTTGTTCTCCCATAAAGGGCTGGCCCAGGCCAAGGCCTTGTCCGAGAGCAGCGAGATCAAGAAGCCCACCTTTGATCTCTCAGTAGGAAAGGCATGTGGCAGCAACTCGAAATAAATGCCCACCTGGTTAAGGAAACCTCGGCACTGAGTTGGCTCTCCCCCAAAGCGCTGTGGAAGAGGGGCAGAACCGGTCATACCCCGAAACACCGCAGGCGCAACAACAGGTGTCGGGGTAGACTCTGGCGCAACAACCGGAGCGGCAGTAGGAGCGAGCCCAGGAGCGACAACCGACCCATCGGCAACGGGAGCGAAATGAGCCGTGCGTTCAAGCAGGGTTTGCAACGCCACAGCGAACCGACCCAACAGGTGATCCTGCTGATCAAGTCTGGCAACCAGCGTGGGTAGCGAGGATGGCCCTGTACCGTCAGAATTCATGGCTTGGTCCTAATGTCACGGAACCATGAACCAGACGTACAACAAGAGATAAGTGAAAATAAGAAGGCTTTATTGAAAATAAAGCTGTAAAGCAAAAGTCCAAACGGATGGTGAAACCGAGCAGAGTCTTTGCGAAGCCAGAGGTCAGGAACCAGAAGGGTAGTCAGACGAAGCCAGGATCAGGAACCAGCAGGGTAGTCAGACGAAGCCAGGATCAGGAACCAGCAGGGTAGTCAGACGAAGCCAGGATCAGGAACCAGCAGGGTAGTCAGACGAAGCCAGGATCAGGAACCAGAAGCAGCAGCAGTCTTAGAAGCATGTGAACACAAGAGGACCAAGCAAGGAACTGAAGCCACAGACCTCCTATATATATGAGCTAGGCATCCAGCTCCTCCCAGGGGAAGGAGGAGCCGCAGGGTGGAAGGCTACAAGAAACCCAGGACCCAAGATGGCCGCCAGCACATGTCAAATGAAGGAGAGCAGCAAGCAGGTAAGACCATGACACTGCTGCCACCTTAACACTATGTCACTTCTCCACTCTGTGGTCTCCTCATGCTGCCTCCACCTCCCCACTATGTCAATGGGTCACTCTGTGGTCTCCTCATGCTGCTGGCACATCACCACTGTGTGGTATCCTCATACTGCTTCCACCTCACCACTATGTTACTGGACCACTTTGTGGTCTCCTTATGCCACTGCCACCTCCCAACTATGTCACTGAGCCACTCTGTGGTCTCCTCATTCTGCTGTAACCTCACCACTCTGTGGTCTCTTCATGCTGCTGCCACGTCAACACTATGTCACTGGGCCAGTCTGTGGTCTCCTTATGCTGCTGCCACCTCACCACTTTGTGGTCTCCTCATGCTGCTGCCTCATCACCACTCTGTTGTCTCCTATTTCTGCTGCTACCTCAACACTATGTCACTGGGCCACTCTGTGGTCTCCTCATGCTGCTTCCACCTCACCACTATGTCACTGGGCCACTCTGTGGTCTCCATATGCTTCTGCCACCTCAACACTATGTCATTGGGCCACTCTAACCACTAACCAACTAACCACTGCATTGGAAAGGAAATCACATACAGTGGGTAAAAAAAAGTATTTAGTCAGCCACCAATTGAGCAAGTTCTCCCACTTAAAAAGATAAGAGAGGCCTGTAATTTTCATCATAGGTACATTTCAACTATGAGAGACAGAATGGGGGGTAAGAATACAGGAAATCACATTGTAGGATTTCTAAAGAATTAATTGGCAAATTCCTCGGTAAAATAAGTATTTGGTCACCTACAAACAAGCAGGATTTCTGGCTCTCACAGACCTGTAACTTCTTCTTTAAGAGGCTCCTCTGTCCTCCTCTCGTTACCTGTATTAATAGCACCTGTTTGAACTTGTTATCAGTATAAAAGACACCTGTCCACAACCTCAAACAGTCACACTACAAACTACACTATGGCCAAGACCAAAGAGCTGTCGAAGGACACCAGAAACAAAATTGTAGACCTGTACCAGGCTGGGAAGACTGAATCTGCAATAGGCAAGCAACTTGGTGTGAATAAATCAATTGTGGGAGCAATTATTAGAAAATGGAAGACGACTGATAATCTCCCTCAATCTGGAGCTCCAATCAAGATCTCACACCATAGGGTCAAAATGATCACAAGAACGGTGAACAAAAATCCCAGAACCACACGGGGGGACCTAGTGAATGACCTGCAGAGAGCTGGGACCAAAGTTACAAAGGCTACCATCAGTAACACACTACGCCGCCAGGGACTCAAATCCTGCAGTGCCAGACGTGTCCCCCTGCTTAAGCTAGTACATGTCTGGGCCTGTCTGAAGTTTGCTAGAGAGCATTTGGATGATCCAGAAGAGGATTGGGAGAATGTCATATGGTCAGTTGAAACCAGAGTAAAAACTCAACTCGTCGTGTTTGGAGGAGAAAGAATGCTGAGTTGCATCCAAAGAACACCATACCTACTGTGAAGCATGGGGGTGGAAACATCATGCTTTGGGGATGTTTTTCTGCAAAGGGACCAGGGCGACTAATCAGTGTAAAGGAAAGAATGAATGGGGCCATGTATCGTGAGATTTTGAGTGAAAACCTCCTTCCATTAACAAGGGCATTGAAGATGAAACGTGGCTGGGTCTTTCAGCATGACAATTATCCCAAACACACCACCCGGGCAACGAAGGAATGGCTTCGTAAGAAGAGTTTCAAGGTCCTGGAGTGGCCTAGCCAGTCTCCAGATCTCAAACCCATAGAAATCCTTTGGAGGGAGTTAAATGTCCGTGCTGCCCAGCGACAGCCTCAAAACATCACTGCTCTAGAGGAGATCTGCATGGAGGAATGGGCCAAAAAAACAGCAACAGTGTATGAAAACCTTGTGAAGACTTACAGAAAACATTTGACCTCTGTCATTGCCAACAAAGGGTATCTAACAGAGTATTGAGATGAACTTTTGTTATTGACCAAATACTTATTTTCCACCATAATTTGCAAATAAATTCTTTAAATATCAGACAATGTGATTTTTGCTGGATTTTTATTTTTTCTCATTATGTCTCTCATAGTTGAGGTATACCTATGATGAAAATTACAGGCCTCTCTCATCTTTTTAAGTGGGAGAACTTGCACAATTGGTGGCTGACTAAATACTTTTTTTCCCCACTGTACACCTTGGCAACAGTGGCTGTCAGTACAATTGAGAGGAGAACCATAATGAGCTGCTGATAGGGAAATCAGTTCAGGAATGAAGGTGTGAAAATACATGACAGCTAGTGAAATCAGCAACATCCTGGACAGTAGGAGGAGATTTATCAAAACTGGTGTAAAAGAACACTTGCTTAGTTGCCCATAGCAACCAATCTGAATCTAATTTTCATTTTTAAGAGCACCTTTGAAAAATTAAAGATGTACTGTAATCTGATTGTCAACTAAACCACATTTCTTTTGCAACAGTTTTGATAAATCTTCTCCCCAGACCTCACTTCCATCATGTATTAATGGGAGGGACACACAAGAAAAATCTGAAGCTAGGAGTACTGTAGGTTGTAGTATCAGGGGTCTGAAAATGAATGAAAGAATAAAGGTTGACTTTGTGATACCTTTTATAGTAAAGGTAACCACTAATAGATTAAAATATTATTTTTTCCATGGCAATGGTGTCCATAGCCTCTCTAGAGCTATTCATGCATAGAACTACAGGGAAAGAAAAAACAAAAGATATCATGACAATGCTATAGAAAACAAATGACATATACACTGCCTGTCCCAAAAAAAAGTTGCCATCTGGATTTTACTAAGCAAATAGTTTTGAGCCTCCTATTGGATAATTACTGCATGGGCGATTATCTTTAAGCTGGCAACAAGTTATTTAACCCCAACTGGTGCAATGAGTTGCTTCTCATTTCTTAAACAACCATGTTGAAAGACACATCTCGTGGTCGTGGAAAAGATGTTAGTCTGTTTGAGAAGGGTCAAATCATTGGCATGCATCAAGCAAAGAAAACATCTAAGGAGATTGCAGAAACGACTAAAATTGGGTTGAGAACTGTCCAACGCATTATTAAAAACTGTAAGGATAGTGGGGACCCATTATATTCGAGGAAGAAATGTGGCGAAAAAAAATAAATCCTGAATGATCGGGGATCACTTAAACGTTTGTTGAAATCAAATAGAAGAAAAACAACAGTAGAACTCAGGGCTATGTTTAATAGTGAAAGTAAGAGCATTTCCAAACGCACAACGCAAAGGGAACTCAAGGGATTGGGACTGAACAGCTGTGTAGCCATAAAAAAAACACTAATCAGTGAGGCAAACTAGAAAAAAAGGCTTCAATTTGCTAGGGAGCATAAAGATTGGACTCTGGAGCAATAGAAGAAGGTCATGTGGCCTGATGAGTCAAGATTTACCCTGTTCCAGAGTGATGGGGGCATCAGGGTAAGAAGAGAGGCAGATGAAGTGATGCACCCATCATGCTTAGTGCCTACTGTACAAGCCTGTGGGGGCAGTGCTATGATCTGGGGTTGCTGCAGTTGGTCAGGTCTAGGTTCAGCAACAGTATGTGCTCCAAGAATGAGGTCAGCTGACTACCTGAACATACTGAATGACCAGGTTATTCCATCAATCGATTTTTTCTTCCCTGATGGCACGGGCATATTCCAAGATGACAATGCCAGGATTCATCGGGCTCAAATTGTGAAAGAGTGGTTCAGGGAGCATGAGACATCATTTTCACACATGGATTGGCCAGTACAGTGTCCAGACCTTACCCCCATTGAGATTCTTTGGGATGTGCTAGAGAAGGTTTTGCGCAGCAGTCAGACTCTACCATCATCAATGCAAGATCTTGTTGAAAAATTTATGCAACACCGGATGGAAATAAATCTTGTGACATTGCAGAAGCTTATCGAATCAAAGCTAAAGGTGGTCCAACGAAATATTTTTGGTCGCAACTTTTTTTTGGACGGGCAGTGTATATTATTATGGTGTAACATATCCCTGGATAGATCATCAGCTTCTGATCGGCGGGGGTCCAACACCCGGGACCCCCGCCGATCAGCTGTTTGAGAAGGCAGCTTAGCCGCCCCCACGCTAGTTGATACTAGTCGTGACGTCAGTGGGCCAGCTGTAAACAGTGAGAAGGCCGCTGCTGCAGCGCCGCTGCTGCAGCGCCGCTGCCTTCTCACACAGCTGATCGGCGGGGGTCCCGGGTGTCGGATCCCTGCCGATCAGAAGCTGATGATCTATCCAGAGGATAGATCATCAGTTAAAGGAAAGTGCAGAACCCCTTTAATGTTTGTGTGTGTCGTTAAAAGATATCGACAGTATCCACTATAACAGTGACATCTACAGCAACCCGGCCCCTTAACAGAGACCTCCACAGCCTCTAACACTGACCCCCCCACAGTGCACCATCTCCTTAAAATTGGACCTCCACAGCAGCCCACCCCCTTAACTTTGACCTTCACAGCAGCTTGCCCCTTTAACGATGAGTTCCATGGCACCCCACCCCCTTGACAGTGAACTCCACAGGGGCCCTCCTCCTTAACAGTGACCCGTATTGCACCCACTCCTTAACACTGACCATAGGTTACAGTCCCTTTAACTGTGACCTCCACCATTTCATGCCTCCTTAACAGAGACCTCCACAGTGACTGCCCCTTTAACAGTGACTGCCACAGTACCTTACTCCCTTAACAGTGACCTCACAGTACCCCGCTGCCTTAACAGTGACCTCACAGTACCCTGCTGCCCCTTTAATAGTGGTCTCCACAGTCCCCTTCTCCTTTAACAGTGACCTCCACAGCGGCCTGCCCCCTTAACACTGACCTCCACAGCAGCCTGCCCCTTTAACAGTGACCTCCAAAATGGCTGCCCCTTTATTAGTGGCCTCCACAGTACCCAATCTCCTTTACAGTGATTTCCACAATAACCTGCCCCTTAACAGTGACCTCCACAGAGCTCTGTTCCCTTAAAATGTGACCTCCACAACACCCAGCCCCCTTAACAGTGCCCTCTACAGCACCCCGCCCCTTAACACAGACCTCCATAGCGGACCGTCCCCTTAACTGTGACCTCCACAGCGGCTCACCCCTTTAACAGTGACCTCCACAACTGCCGACCCATTATTAGGGACCTCCACAGTACCCTCTCTCCTTAACAGGGATTTCCCGCCCCCTTAACAGTGGCCTCTACAGCAATCTGCCCCTTAACACTGACCTCCATAGCGGATGGACACAGGGATGTCCTTTTGAACAGCTCACTCTCAGACAGTAGCACTGTGCTGTTTGAGCATGAGCTGCAGGGAGAAAGTCCCCCCCATCCCACCCCTGCAGCTGACAGAAGTTGATTTTTACCTTCATTTTTTTCAATCCTCGTTGGCTGCGGAGTGGGAGGGGGTGTGGCCTAACCAGGTTGGGGCGTGGATTAGCGGAGCCTGGGGTCAGGGTTTTTAAGTCCGTCTTTTGAGGTTGGCCTAAATGGCCACCCTAACTGCCCCGTTGACTGTGATCTGCACAGCACTCCGCTCCCTTAACAGTGTCATCCACAGCGCCCTGCCCCTTTAAAGCTGACCTACAGCAGTGAATAAAAATGGCTGGATTGTTATGGAAACCTGGTGCAGAACTGTGTGTATGTGGAGACTAAGGGCCTGCGAGCTTCTATTGTCTGATAAGGGACATGTGACCGTGTGTATGGCAGGCCTCTATTGGCTAATGCATTTTTTGGGAATATCTCAGGAGCGGTACATCCTAGAGAGCTGAGACCTGGTCTAAAATCTTCCTGGACCCCTGATGTACCTGTGTGCCAAATTTTGTGATTGTAAATGCGACGGTGCGGATTCCTTTAGCGGACATACATACACACATACACTCAGCTTTATATATTAGATGTCATGGTGCTGGCTAAGTGTAGGTATAGAAATAATGGATTAGTTTCAACAACCTCTTAAATTAATAGTGTGTGTAATGTCAGCACATCTACAATAATCTAATTCAATGTTTCTCCCAGTCTTATAGCGCATGCATGATATAAATTGGTTTGCAGCAATAATTTACACAGGGAGGTAGAGTGAGTTCATGAGCATCTAAGCATATCCATACACCCATGCAATTGCCAGTGACTGTCAGCACTCTACTAACATGACCTTTCATAGTCTATTTCCCCACAGCATTGCCAAGTATAGTAGTCCCTCAAGTTACAATACTAGTTGGTTCCGGGATGACCACTGTATGTTGAAACCATTGCAACTTAAATCCATAACTCTATGGAAAACCAGTAATTGGTTTCAAAGCCCCAAAATGTCATCCCAAGAAAAGAATAAAATGAAGATTTAAGAAAAGTATGCAGATAACCAAGACATATAAAGCCAGTCCTTACATAAAACACTTTCTATGATGAGGACAGAAGCTTTTTCAGGATCCTGTAGAGCACATAGTTTACAAGAAAACAAAAATGGAGCTGCAGTTAGAGATGGCCTTGCGGTTCGCCCAGCGGTCGTTTCGCTGCAAACTTTTGTGTTCGCGATTCGCCGAACATGCGAACATATGGAGATATTCGCGCCCGCCATATTCTTTTACATTGTGAAGAACTTTGACCCATGACACATCCTTCAGGTGGTACAGGACAGCCAATTGAGACGTTTCAGCACATGGACATACCCCCTACCTTATAAATAAACCTAACCTGGCCGCCATTTTACATTCAGTGTTTTGCCAGTGTAGGGAGAGGTTGCTGTGTGGGGCAGGGACAGGCTGTTAGGGACACCAAACGCCTGCTAATAGGGCCACAAAAGTCCTTTTAAGGACTAGTATAGGTGTGCTATCGATATATGTGATACACAGAGGGGTGCGATATACTTATAATATACTTTTATAATGAGTCAAAAACACATACATCTATATGGTGATCACCTGGAAGTCAGGGGCCTAGGGGCTAGGGGCTTACTAGGGCCATTTTTATATAGGGTAAGGTTCTGGGCGAGGTCGCTCTTATCAGGGCGGGTGGTCTGTGGTCAGACTATCAGGGCCAGAATAGCACCCCCCTGTAGGGCAATATCAGGGACAGTTCTTTGCCCACCCTGTCCTTCAATACCACATCATCATCTAGCCCAGGGAGAGATGTTTTTTGCTTTCCTTCCCGGATTCATCGATGTGCACTGGAACCCCCCCCCCCCCCCAGATAGTGGTAGGACATATGGTTTCTGATTTGGTGCCACCGAGCACTTGTTATTGCCTACCACATCTATGCTTTTTGCTTAACTTTAATAATTTAATTTATTTTGATTTTGAGGGATATCTTTTCCATTCACACGTCCGCAAAATGGGTCCGCATCCGTTCCGCAAATTTGCGGAACGGGTGCAGACCTATTCATTTTCAATGGGGCCGGAATGCGCTGTCCGCTTACGCATTTGCGGATCCGCACTTTCGCATCCGTGCTTCTGTTTCCGCAAAAAAATAGAACATGTCCTATTCTTGTCCGCAATTGCAGACAAGATTAGGCATTTTCTATTATAGTGCCGGCGATGTGCGGTCCACAAATTGCGGAATGCACATTGCCGGTGTCTGTGTTTTGCGGATCCGCAAAACACTTACGGACGTGTGAATGCACCCTCATAGTAACATTATTAAAGGTTACGTTTTATCTTTATGTATATTCTAATGGATTGCCTTTCTTGTACAATGTTACAATATACTTTCTATGTTAGAAAGTATACTATAGTGCATCTGTATTGTGCGGCAGTTGTGTGCGGTTCTGCTGCGATACTGCAGGTATATAGAGGGACAAGCGTTATTAGAACAAATAATTTATACTGGTCTGAAATACCAGTCGCCCCCCCAAAAAAACTGATTAAAGCGGGGTGTTATATACCAATATACTTTGTTTATAGTGCATTTGGGTACTGTATAGTGCATTTGCGCATGCGCGTACGCGAAAATTATATTGCCGATATTTTGCATTAAAAAAAATAATGAATGGAGATCGCAAATTCGAATAATACATCTGGTATGTCACTGTCCATGTTGTGGGACTATTTGTGCACTTCTAGTAATTATTTCTTGCTTGCAAATATGAGCTGAAGGTTTTTAAGGTTCGCCTGCCATTAAAATGAATGGGACTTGCGGTTTGCGAACATTTGATCGCGTTAGCGCGATCGCATTCATGAACCATCCCGTCAGATGTTCGTCCATCACTAGCTGCAGTCACCTGACATAGAGGGGAGCAACTTATCCTGCCACAGACAGGGGGCAGTGCAGTGCATGTAGTACCGCACTATACTGAAGAGAAGAGGAGCCACTAGACAGGTGTTTTACCACAGAAATGCCTGTGTTGATTGGTTGGATCTGAGTCCGAGGCATTGCATGTTGAGTCTGGCTTCGACTTATGATGGCCCAAAAAATATTGTATCCGGAGACCATTGTACCTTGAGGGATCACTGTGTGTATTTTAGCCCTCATAAAAAATGCAAACTATAGAATTAACATTGGCAAACTGTCCCAGAGAGCGGATAAGAACACCAGACAGTAACTTCATTGGAATTACCGCCATAGAGAGGCAAGATGGGGGGTGCAATACAGCACCACACACCTCTTTCCACTACTTTCAGACTAATGTAACTTCCTCCTCTGTGGCCTCCCATCTAGCACTCTCGCAACCCTCCAATCTATCCTCCACTGTGCTGCCCGACTAAATCTCCTCACTGATTGATTATTGCCCAGAGAATCCAGGAGAAAATACTAACTATGGCATAAAAGGTTGTTCACAACCGGTCCCCTCCATATATCTATGACCTGATCTCTTGATTCCTTCCCACAACCAATCTGTGATCCTCACAAGACCTTCTGCTCTACTCTTCTCTTATCTGTTTTTTCCTACAATTGCCTCTAAGATTTCTCCTGTGTATCCCCTGTACTTTGGAACTCTCTACCGCACAATATCAGATGCTCACCTACCATGGAAACCTTCAAAAGAAACCTGAAAATGCACCTCTTTAAACAAGCCTACAACCTACATTAACCCTGCTGCCATACCCCTATGACTAGCTTTACCCTCACCTACAGTACTTGTTCATGCTTATTGTACTTTTTTTTTTTAATTATGTATATATACCTCTTTTCATATGTACAGTTCCATGGAATGAATGGCGCAATAATAATTAGTGATGGACGTAAAAAAAAATTCTACCATGGAACTGTATGGTGAAGGGACGCCACTGTATGGCATCAGTCTGAGGCATCTGTTAACGCATACATTTTTGGTATGCATTAAACAGATGGCAAAAATAGGATGTGAACCCAGCCCTAGTGTCAGAATAAGGACCAGTACACAGCGGAGCAGCGTGGTGGAGAGGGGAGGCCGCCATGTACTGACAGAGCGCTACCTGGTCCTGGTGGTCAGGGATGAGGACTGTGTTTCCCAAGGATCATTTTCTACTGGGAAATACAGGGCACAGTATAATACACTAGAAGATATATAATATAAAGATATTAGCCCTACCCCCGAAAAATAATACAATTAGGTGGTCATTTATTATATAGAAATATGTCTATGTTAGGCTTATTTCTGACACAGATTGTGGAGCAAAGGTCCTTAGCACTGCAATTTCCATATTTTTCCCACTCATGCCAGGTCTAAAAAAGGATGGTGTGGGCAGGGAAAGGGATACAGTTATGGCCATCCAGTTATTGGATACCACCGCCATACATTGACCGGATAACACCTCTGTACAGTGACAGGATAAGGGTACTTTCACACTTGCGTTTTGATTTTCCGGCATAGAGTTACGTCCTAGGGGCTCTATACCGGAAAAGAACTGATCAGTTTTATCCCCATACATTTTGGATGGAGAGCAATCCATTCAGGATGCATCAGGATGTCTTCAGTTCACTCTTTTTGACTAATCAGGACAGAGAAAAAACCGCAGGATGCTACGGTTTTATCTCCAGCCCAGAAAAAACGGAACACTTGCCTGAATGCCGGATTCAGCCTTTTTTTCCATAGGAATGTATTAGTGCTGAATCCGGCATTCAAAATACCGGAATGCCGGATCCGTCCTTCCGGTCTTTGCATGCGCAGACCGAAAAAAAAGTAAAAAAAAAAAATGCTGGATCCGTTTTTCCGGATGACACCGGAAAGACGGATCAGGCATTTCAATGCATTTGTAAGACGGATCAGGATCCTGATAAGTCCTGATCAGTCTTACAAATGCCATCAGTTGGCAACGGAACTGCTTGCCGGATCACTCTGCCGCAAGTGTGAAAGTAGCCTAACACCGCCATACCGTGACCGGATAAAAGGGTATAGGAGTGCACAGTACAGGGAATGACTAGGGGCACTGCACAGGGTGTGCTAAGAGAGCACAATGCAGGGCATAAGGGGGCACAGTATGGGGTGAGGGGCACAGTAAGGGGTGGGGGGAACAGTCACATGACCCTGTGACATTATAAGGTCCTTATGGTTTAGGCTACTTTCACACTAGCGTTCGGGGCTCCGCTTGTGAGTTCCGTTTGAAGGCTCTCACAAGCGGCCCCGAACGGATCCGTACTGCCCCAATGCATTCTGAGTGGATGCGGATCCGCTCAGAATGCATCAGTTTGGCACCGTTTGGCCTCCGCTCCGCTCAGCAGGCGGACACCCGAACGCAGCTTGCAGCGTTTTCGTGTCCGCCTGGCCGTGCGGAGCCAAACGGATCCGTCCAGACTTACAATGCAAGTCAATGGGGACGGATCCGTTTGACATTGACACAATATGGTGCAATTTCAAACGGATCCGTCCCCCATT